>NW_020664373.1:5113435-5353561 GCF_002925995.2 Terrapene triunguis
GAACCCATGGTCCAGGATCTCTCCCCGAGGCCGACACCAGCCCCCAGGTAGGCCCAGAGGGGGAGTGTGGAAGTAGCCCGGGGGCAGCCGACCCCAGTCTGGCTGCAGCACTGCCAGAGCCTATGTCAGTGTGTTGCGGCCAGGATCCCCACTGACCAAGCAGCGGGTCTTCTGCCGCTGCTAGGGCCCCGGGCTGGGACGCAGTGGAGTGGGAGGGCCTGCGTCCCCCCTGCCACCCAACCCGTGGGTGGCAGTCTCCCCCTCTCCCAGGCCTGTTGAGGCTTAGGCCTATTACTATTGCTCAGCCCTGACTGAGGGCCTGAGCGCTTGCCGCAGCGTTTGTTGCCCCGCCCTGACCTAGGGCCTGGGCTTAAATACTTTGCTTACTGTTGCTCAGCCCTGACTGAGGGCCTGAGTGCTTGACTCAGCGTTTGTTGCCCCGCCCTGACCTAGGGCTTGGGCTTAAGTACTTGGTTTGATTGTTGCTCAACCCTGACTGAGGGTCTGAGCCCTGACATAACGTTGGTGCCCGCCCTGAGCCAGGGTCGGGCTTACTGTATCTTTCAAGATTGCAAGGACTGCCGGGGGAGACCCTGCAGCCAGACCAAGTGCCCAAGCCCCAGTAGGTAGTGCGTCGGCGTGGCTCCCCGGAGAGGGTCGAGCCCTGGCAAACTCTTGTACACCACCCTTTCAAGTTTTATAATTTAAATAACTGAAGGTAGTTAAATGCCTGTGGATAATGCAAGGTAAGTCCCTGATTTTATAAACACACACTCCTCATTCTTAAACGCTTGGGGTCAACAGTACTGTGGGTTAATTTTAAGTATATGACTAGTCCCGTTGACTTTATTGGTGCTACTTACATGCTTAACTTTAAGCCCACGCATGCGTATGTGCAGGATCGGGACTCATTTTTTTCTGTGTATAGTTGAAGCTAATCAGACCCTCCATAACATGTAACTGGTTATGAGAAAAGGCGTTTCAGGTAAAAAAGAGCTTGGATGTGATTTGACCGTCTGCCTGTTGTTGTGTGTAGTGAACTTAATTATGTTACAGCGAACTCAAATGTTATCACTTTAGTTTAAATGTGAAACAGCCCCATAAGCACATTAATGTTGTCTCTGAGCACTACTTAAAAAAAGGAGAGAGAAGGAGTATTAATCTAGACAATATTGATCACCACTAATGAAGGGAGAACATTTGGTTACCACACACACACCCCACTCCACCCCAGCTTTCAACTGGAGGTTTTCTCAGGATTTTAGAGATGGACTGAGTTTTATTGTGCGGGAGGGATTTTTGTTTTGTTTTGTTTCTTTGTTCCTGAATCAGACTTAGAGCTACACAAGAGACAATTATGTTCCTCTCCTCCCGACTGTCTTTTCCATAGTCTGATATCAGGTTTGGGGTATTTTTGTGTGGGGATGGGGGAAGTCAGAAGGCAGGGTTAATGAAATTTAGTGTAGTCTTTCATGGCTCAGCTGAATTTCTAATGAATAGATTACTCTGGGGCAGAGCCAAGATCTCTGGATCATTTCAGATGGATAGAGCCCTGTGGTTGTGTATCTTATTGCTGCATTGGCATCTGCAGGAGGGGGGAACTTAAATGCATGAGCGGGGATCATCTGGTTATTTATGGGATGGTAACAATGTGTATAAAGATATGATCTGACACATATGTCAAAGTAATTCCTGTTCACTGACTTCAGGGAAAATGCATTATCAATCCAGCTCCTTAGTGTGTTTGGAATTCTAATACAAAAGGGAGAAAGGTAGCTGCTATGGAGGCTTTCTCTGTAGTTGCCAAACTATTTATTTTGCAGTCAGACTGATTTCCTCTGGCTTTTAATTCATTTAACAAAGGTGTTGTCTGGGGGGAAAGAAAGAACCTCTGTATGAGGAAAGATTATGATATTAATAACTCAACCTAATAAGATGTATCCCAGGAGCAGCACTTGTAATTTCTTGAGATATTATTAATAATGCTCACAGCAGCACAATGTACGTCATCACTGAAACTGAATTTTTGTAAGAGGTTTTAACTTTACCATCTTTCCTACCACCAAGGAAATGAAAGTGCTATTTTTAAGATACTAAAAAAAGGGTTGGTGGTTTTTTTTTAAACCAGCGCTGTCACAGTTTCTTACACTCTTGTTATCACTGCTGTAGGAATGGACAGTTGTGACAGGAATATATGTTTAAATGTAATCAAATAGATGGAGATAAAAATGGCTTTAACAGGCATCACTAATGTCTTTGGGGGCTTTGATGGTTTTGAGTGTATTATACAAAAGGGATGCTTGGTGAATTATTTAGAATTATTCAAATACTATTTACTCTAGTAGACAGCAGTAATCATAGATTTTTGCCCCAGATCCCTAAGTGGCCCCCTCAAGGATTGAACTCACAACCCTGGGTTTAGCGGACCAATGCTCAAACCACTGAGCAAAGTTGTATTTAAAGGTTTCCTTTTTTAAGTAGGCTCTTTATAGGGATTTATAAAAAGTGCTCTTTTAATGTGCATTTTTGCCATTAAATGCAAAATCCTGTAGTTCACAAAGGTAGATTTATCTGTCTGCTATGATATCCATCACCTTAGTATCCGCCCTCCTCGCATATAGTAATGCTGTGGATAGGGAAGTTTTACCCCTACTTCATAGATGAAGAACTTGAGGTACAGGGAGACCAAGTGACTTTCCCAGCGACACATAGGGAGACTGTAGCATAACGGAAATTGAACCTAGATGTCCCGAATCCCAGACCCGTGCTTTAATCACAAAATCATAGGAGGAGGAGAACATGCTATGTATTTTCTCTTTTGCACGAGGTGCAAACGCCTGTAATATAGAACCCAATATCCAAGGTATTGGTTGTGGTGGAAATACAGCATCTGAGCCATTGCTGAAATAGAACAGGGAAGGGGAATAAAAGGCATAATGAAGTTCAGAAGAATTCTATTTACATAAATATGCAAAGACATCTGTTACAGTCATGAACGACCTGCTGGTTTAGATCATCAGTGGGGGAAACTTGTAGTTGATCAGCACTGCCTACAGTAGCAGGTGCTACTCTAGGCAACAGGAATTACTGAAGAGGTTTTCAGTGAACAAAGACCATCCTGCCTGCCAAGAAGAGACATTTGAGAAATTAAAACAAACAGCAGACTCCTACAAAATTCTTCATTTATAATGTGTAAGCATGCTCTTACTTCCAAACCTTTACATAGTGGTTATGTGTTCGGTGTGGCTGTCAGAGCTGTATGGCTCACTTAAAGTACTTAAAGCTGTTATGGTGAATTTTCTGAACCAACTAAACCAGAACAAAAAAAATTGTCATTGAGATTTAGAGAGAGAACCTCAAATACAAAATAACGTCTTAATATATAGCATTTGGCTTTTTTTTTTTTTATCACAAAGTATACCCAAACTAGTCATGCAAAACTGTCTTTCTTTTTAAAGGTTATGGTTATTTTAGTAAATCATCCAAGCTTGACTCTTGTGCTTTATGAACCACCGAATACTTGAGACATTACAACTTTTTATTATGCCGAGATGTGTGCATATACATCGTTCTGCACAAAGTGTTCTGCATTATTCCCTATAAATATGCATTTGCTATTTGTTCTTTTTGGAGTTGCTTGTAATTTTACTGCTATTTTATTTAAGTTCTCTGAGTAACATTGTGTTATTTTTTGATGTTACTGTCTGTTTCTCACGTGGATAAACCACTAGGCAGAAGACCAGATTATAAAGTTTGGGCTGGAAAAGATTAGGTGTGGTGTGGTATACTATGCATTGACTGTAATTGCCAGTAGTGCTGATCAGAGTGTACTCATACACTGAAGGGGGTATCCAAGAGAACTGTAGTAAAGCTGAAGTGCTTTCAACATTTACAACGCTCTCTTTGCATCTCTCGCATACAGGTTGAATCACAACTGTAATACATGTAAATATTTAAGCCTTTAAAATATTAACTGTGCCCCTTTAAATAATGTTCCTTAGTTCTGGTAGCAAATAATATAGTAAATCAAAATAGAACAAAAACTCTTTTGTTTTCTTCCCCCCTTTGAACAGAGCGTGGATCACACTTCTTGTAAACCTCATCATATTGAGGTGGGGCTAAGATGAGCATAACCAGTGACGAAGTGAATTTCTTGGTGTATCGCTATCTCCAGGAGTCAGGTAAATTACTTGTCTTTCATCAAAACACGGGTCACAGATGGAGAGAGAGAGAGAAGAAAACCAATTTATTGTATTGTGTTGTGTCAACAAAATTGTATTGAGCATTAGAGAATGGAAAACCCAGGCTAAATACTCCCTGCACAAAACTACATGTCTTTGAAACCATTCCCCATGATAATAGGGCAGACATACAAAGGTGCAAAAGTTAGGCAAAACAAGAAAATAAAAAGCATTATGTTAACAAATGTCTAGTAGAATTATGTCATACTAGCCAAAGTTATTTTTGGCAGCATATGCACAAAGCGCAATTACTTAATCCCTTGGCGTTTTTTAGCCACTTAAGAATATTTCAGTCAGATACTTGTCAAATGAAGTGAGATTTTCTGCAAATAAGCTTTTCATTGGGCTGCAGATAAGTACATTTCTAAATGGTTATTTGTGTGTGTAAATATCTGATTTTTGTGTATAATCAATATCACTGTGAATCTAATGGTGCAAGTGGAATTCTCTTTGTCTTCCCTTCCCTCTGCTCTTCTGACCGCTCTCTTTCCAAACATAGGAGGGTCTTTTAGAGTAAAACTGTAATCTGTGCTTTTAAAAAATACTTTCAAATTGATGTTTAATTTTAGAGGCTCCATTTTCTTTTTCACAGCCTGCGTCCACTTCCTAGCTAACAGCAGCCGATAAGAATGCTGCTTTGCTGATGTGTAGGGCAAGTGCATTGTCCAGGAACTGACACCCACTGTCCCAATAGGCCTAGAATTGGTCTCTGCACCTGGTTAGAGATAACTAGACCTAGTTGAAAATTTTTGAATTTCAAAATTAAAAAAAACCCATAAATTTTAGTAAAACGTCCCTTTTTTTTTAACCAACTCTAGGAAAAAACTTTCTGGCCTTATTAGAATAGGCAGATGGGATCAAAATCTCAGCAGCTATTTGGAGTGGAAACTCAAATCTGGATCACTGTTCGGAGAGATCAGGGTGCTCCTGCTAGTTATCCCAGCGTGTAGTCCATTGAAGCTTATTGGAAGTTCTATGCATAATAGGCCCTCTGAGAGGCTAGCACCGGCCTTCTTTCCCCCATCTGCACAGCACTCACTGCCTGTTTCTCCTCTAATCATCTGGCTCATTAGAACAGGACATTGCTGCTGTCTGTGATCTGGTGATGGAAAGCAAGGGTTGAGAAAAATAAAATTTGATCTAAAACTTAATTTTGAAAAACAAGCTGATTGGGGTTTCACTCTAAAAGGCTTTTGAACATCTAAAAAGGATGCACGGAGGATACAGCCATACCTTAGAATCCTTGAAATTACTTTCTGTTGTATATTTGCATTGTTATATTGTTTTTAATGTAAATGATTCCACATCACGGTGTTGTGCAATAATTTTCCCCTACGGGACAGCAAAAACCAAAGATGGCAGTCTTTGCATTCCTGCCCGCCATCAACATACACACTGATGCTGTGGAATGATTCAAAAGGAAACTTTATGGACCTCCCGATGAATGGCAAGATCGAAATGATGGTGGAATAAGGCTCTTCTGGATGTTTTTCCTCTGCTATTTTCCAGTATTTTTTAGCATTTGCAGGGGGAAAACATTATGTTTCTACTTCACATGCAACTTTTATTTGACACAGAAAGCTATATTTCCCTAACTTTATTATGCATTAGAGTAAATACAGAGTAACTCCACTGACATCACTGGATTTACTCCATATATAAATTATATAGTTGAGAACAGAAGTTGGCACTAATAATTTAAAGGAAAAACTAACTCAAACCAAACACATTTGGTCCTGGATACTATGCATAGTCCTAGTAGTAGTATCTGATCCAGTTGTGTACAGGTACAATGTTGCACGGTAAAAGAGAACTATAAGTAATCCTGTACCAGCAGATCTGTTTTTTTAAGAAGCATGTACTATACAATTGGTATTGACTTTCTGAGCAGGGCCGGCTCCAAGTTTTTTGCCGCCCCAAGCAAAAAAAAAAAAAAAAAAAAAGCCGGAGTGCCGCTCCAAAATGCTGGAATGCTGCCCCTTGAAAAGTGCTGGTGCCTAGAGCCGGCCCTGTTTCTGAGCCAGGCTTATGCTCTTTTCCCTTATGGAGTTTTAAACTTGTATTTTTTGTAACACAAATAAAGAAATCTCAGCTTGTAAGATGCTGTGCCACCTTCTAGCATAAACAATATAGAAAGACAAGATAGTAAATTAAAAATGTCTAAACAAGCGTTTCTAATGATGGTAAATTTGATATCCTGTGGGTTTTTGTAATATAGTTTGAGTTGTCATCTACAGTTGATGGACTCTGCAAAACCAGGGATTTTCTAGATTTCCATCTATGATATTTTATATTGGAATGTGAGCATCCACCCAGCTCACAAAACATCAAGAATATAAATCAAATAGCAACATCATAGTAATTTAAAAAGAAAACATGTGCTCAATTTTCCTTTTCTCTCCTTTTAATGTTCTCTTGTGAGAATTCTAAGCTTTTGCCCTTAAAATGTGTGTGAGTAGGGAGAGATGACAAAAGGAAACATGCACAAGACAAGTAGGCAAAGCCATACAAAGCAGGAATATTCCTAGATCATTACAAATATTTCACAGCTGTGAGGCAGCAGGTTGCTTGAGGTTAATTCAAACATTGTCATGGCAAAGGTACCTGTGGGTACTGTGCACTTCCTCATAAAAATACTCTAATGACATGATTTTGGAGGAAGTTCAAGCCTTTTAAAGTTGAAAAATTCATCAATAAACCTCAAAGGTTACTTTCTCTCGCTTAATACCTTACTAGACCGGAAAGCTTCTACCCCAGAGAATTAAAAGAATTGATTGAGGATCTCTCTTAACCATTATTGTTCAATTTTAACAAATTTTAGATTACTGGGAAAGTTCCAAAGGAATGGAAAAACGTAAATCTTGTTCCAATATTTTATAAGGGTAAATGGGATGATCCAGGTAACTATGGATCATTTAGTCTCACATTGATACTGGTAAACTCAGGGAAAGGCTGATAAGGGACACAATCAGTAAAGAATTAAAGCATGGAATCATAACTAATGCCAGTCAGCATGGTTTTATGGACAACAGGTCTTGTTAAAAAACTTGATATAATTTTTGATGTGATTATAAATTTGGTTGACTTCTGTATTTTGACTTCTGTAAGGCATTTGACTTACTCCCACATGAGATTCTGATAGAAAATTAGCACTATAGAAAATCAATGTAGTCCATACTAGATAGTTTAAAAACTGATTAACTAATTAAACCTCAAAAAGTAGTTGTACATACGGAATATTCATGCAATTGGGATGTTTCTGGTTAGATTCCACAGGGATCTGTTCTTGGACCAATGTTGTTCAAGATCTTTATCAATGATCTGGAAGAAAAGATAAAATTTGCAGATGACCTGAAAATTGGTGAAGTGGTAAATAAGGATGTGGTCAGGTCAGTTTTACACACTGATCTGGATCACTTGATGAGGTGGGCTCATTTAAACAAAGGCGTTTTAGTTTTAATACAGAAAAATCCAAGGTTATATGTCTGAAACAAAGAATGTAGGTGTTCATGCTTCAGAGATGGGGACTGTATTCTGGAATACAGTGACACTGAAAAGAATTTAGGAGGCAAGGGAGATCACTAATGGAATGTGAGTTCCCAGTGTGATGCTGTAGCTAAGAAAGAGAACACAATTATTGGATGTATAAGCAGGGGAAAATCAAATAAGAGTAGGGAGGGGATATTACCGCTGTATATGGCATTAGTGGCATTACTAGAATATTATGTTCTGTTCTGATGTCCAGACTTCAAAAAAAAAAAAATTGAAAAATTACAAAGGGTTTAAAAGAGCTACAAAAATAATATGAGATCTGGAATACATTCCTAATAACGAGAAGTTTAAGATCAAGCTCAGTCTTGATCCAAGAGAAAGGTGGTTACTGCCAACAAATATTTACATGGGGAAGAGATTTCTGATAATAGACAGCACTTTGATCTAGCACAGGGGTTCTCAAACTGGGGGTCAGGACCCCTCAGGGGGTCGGGAGAATATTACATGGGGGGGTCGCGAGCTGTCAGCCTCCACCCCAAACCCCTCTTTCCCTCCAGAATTTATAATGGTGTTAAATATATAAAAACGTGTTTTTAATTTATAAGGCTTGCTATGTGAATGGAGTCACCAGTACAAAAGTTTGAGAACCACTGATCTAGCAGAAACAGGCATAATGAAGTTAGAGAAATTCAGACTAGAAGTAAGGTACACATTTTTAATAGTGAGGGTAATTAACCATTGCAACAATTTACCTAGGGACGTGGTATATTCTGTATCACTTGAAATCTTTAAATCAAGACTGGATATCTTTCTAAAAGATATGCAAGAGCTCAAACAGAAGTTATGGTCTTGGTACAAATATTATTGGGTGAGGGTTATGGCATGTGGGTTAGACTAGATGATCATAATGGGTCCCGTCTGACCATAAAATCTATGAATCTACTTCTCTACCTCACCCCATGGAATTCCAGGTAGAGTGATTAATCCTGAAACTCCTTCTTTTTCTCATAACCCTCCCATTTGTAGTAACCACAGTTGCAACAATCAATCCTTTGGCCTGGTGGATTAGCAAATATATGCAAAATGAATCCATTCTGTAGATTATTATTGTTTATAATTTATACTTTGTATTATCAAACTGACGAGGAGCCCGAGAACCATAATCTCATTGTGTTAAGTGCTGTACAAACACAGAACAGAAGACCGTCCTTGCCCCAAAGAGCTTATCATCTTAGTATAAAAATAAGAGACAATAGATGGACCTAGACAGATGGGGGAATACAAGGAAACAATGAGACAATATTGGTCAGCATGATTGGCAGTAATATGAGCACACCAGTGGTCTAACCATTATCAGGATTTTGTAGGCATCAGGCAAAGGAGGATTTTGAAGTAGGGTAATGAGTTAGTTATGCCGATGTTTATGGGGAACACCTTCCAAGCATGAGGGGTAGCATGAGAGAAAACACAAAGGGGTGCTTTCTTGAAAATTAACAAGTCGGTGATGTAGGCTGGCATTGTTGGCCAATCAGAGGTGGGAGTTGACGTTGTGATAGTGAATGAGAGATGGTAGATAGGGTGGGGATAGGCCATGTAGGGTCTTGGCGGCGAAGACAAGTAGCTTTTGTTTGATGCTATAGAGAAGGGGTAGCCATGGTCAAAGCAATGTTCTAGGAGAATGATCTCTGCAACAGCATTCTGAACAGATCTGAGTGGGGCAAGGCCAGAAAAAAGGTCGTTTCAGTAATTGAGATATGAGATTATGAGAACCTGGACAATAGTTTTGGCTGTGTGAATGGATATGAAAGGCTGTATCTTAGAGATGCTATGCTATTTATTTCTTCCTTTATAAATATGAAAAACATATAGGTCTTATCTGCTCTACAGTTACAGTGTCAACCCACCAATGCACTAGATGCCTTAAATATATAACAGGCATTTGATAGTAGGTTTACCAAAAATTAAAAAATAAACTTCTGTGACTTGTAAAATTTCCCAGGAAATCAAATTTTGACATTTCAGTTCTTTTTTGAAAGGAAGTTATCTAAAAATATAGAGCATAAAGTGCTTCTCTAGGGTCTGTCCTATCAATGTTGAATCTGTGAGATGGTTCATCAGTGGCATAATAGTGTTGTTACATGTTATTTATCTTTACCAGAAAACAAATTTATTAATAGGACCCTCAAATATTTGTCTTAAGCTTTTCGTGGAATCCCTGTTTTTTTGTAATGTTTAATATGTACCCCGTTTCCCAGAATGGACAGTGTCTGCTTACGCTCTGTGTCCCACAGATTCCAAAAATATTTAGCTACAGCTCTGCTCCCCTCCAGGTACCCAGTAGATTTCTAGTGCTTCCACACTCCTCCATTACTTTTTTCCCCAAGTGTAGCACTGTGTGTGTATTTTTCTCCCCCAACCAGTAGAAAATACTTCTGAGAACTGCACATGAAAATGAAAAGCTCAGGCCAAAATTTTCAAACTCCAAGCTTCTAAATCCATATTTAGGCACCTGATTTTCAAAGGGGCTGGGCATCGCTAGCCCTGGTTGAGTTCACTGGGATTTGTGGGAACTCAGGACCTCAGAAAATTGGGTTACTTTATGTTTAGGTGCCTAAATACTAATTTAAGGGCTTAACTTTATGTACCCACGTGTGAAAATGTTGACCTTGCTTACTAAAGTTACAGAGATTTGCTATTAGTTTCTTCTAGAATGAAGGAGTTGCAATACCACACAACCACTTAGAATCCAGAATATAGAGTTCCCACATGCTGCCATGACTGCCCAAAACAGAACAGATGATTATTTACATTCCAGAAAGGACATCAGAACAATGCAATGAGAGACATGTGTTGTGATTAAAAGAATTCCAGTGGCAAACTGAATGGTGAGGAGAAGTAGAAATTGAAAATCCAGGTGCATTGGTATATCTGAGACTTGCATTAATTCTGTCTCATATGTTTAACCTAAATACTCTAAACTGAACCCAAGCCTTCAGATATGAGTGACAAATCCATACTTGGCACAAATGCAGCAAAATAAGGCTTTTTTTGTCCCTACGGACCAGCCACTTGTCACTTACAATTTCTTAAAACTATTTCAAAATGAATAATTTTTATTTATTGATTTGTGTTCCTCTTCTGGCTTCTAATGCTCTTTTCTGATGTTCCTTCACTTCAATTTGTTCCACAATATGATTTCGCTGCCCTAAAATTACCTCCCTATCTATCTCTGGCTTATACTGCTTAAAAAACAAAAAAAATCATAGCAGCTGCCTGGCAGTGATTGTCATAGTTAAGGTTGCATAACAGTTTCCATTCTTACACTCGTAGCTTTCTGAAACTTTTCCCTTTCAACTTGAAGTTTTCCATGCTTTGTCTGCCCAAAGGTTGATACCAGACTCTTCAGAGTACAATCAGTATCTGCCACAGCATCCAACTTGATGGTGGGATAGAAACATTCCCTGGATGATTTTGCTAAAATGATCAGCAGTGAAATTGTTAGGTGCTGATGTTTGAATATTTACCATTCAACTTCAGAATAGTTACTCGCTCCTCCTTAACGAAGGTGGACAGGGCAGCTTGTGTCCTATAGCTGTTTTAAATTTTCTGTTCGGAAACTCAAGAAAACAGCAATGTGGTGTTGTGTGTTTGGCTCATGTTAGAGAGATTTTTTTGCAATCATAAGGGCTAGGAATTTCTCTGTTATTTAAAGCTTAGACTGAGGCAAAAGTTATGCAATAAAAGGGGATTTTGCAGATCATAGAAACCGCAAGGCCCTGTTATGAGTTTAAACTTGTATATGTAGGAGAAGGGCTCCTTCCTGTAAACCTTCTAAGGTGAACTAGAGGGGCACACTTCCCCCTATGGAGTTCCTAAGGTGCCCGGGAATATTTTCTTTACAGATCTCATAAAGTTAATGGAACAGGGAGTTCTAATGTTGTCAATTTAAATAGTTCAAGATTATAGTATATCTATGTGCTCCTTACAATTTCTTGAAAGCCAGCAGAACTTCAAAGCCTTGGAGAGGGAAGCACCTTTTTTTTTTTTAATGTTCTTTTAATTTTTTTAAACTTTGACATTTTATGCAAAAATTAAATGTTACGGGTCAACAGCTAAGATCTTGAAAGTTAGGAAATATTTAAAGGTAGATTAATACTCTGTCCCCTTTGAGTTTGTCATATGACACAATCTTAAATTACATGATCACATACAGTTTCTCAAATAAAAGAACATACATTTTTTCTGTATGCTTAGGTACATATTTATAGCATTTAGAGTGCTGTGAACTACTGTGTATACCACAGAGTTCGTAATTTTTATGAAAAGTGCATATTTACTCAGAATACTTCAGATGAAGCATAGCATAGAATAATAATAAAAAATATTGGTGTATGTAGGTCAGCTACATTTGCTTCATAGTTACCTGCCTCATCCTTTGCAAATCAGGAAGACTGTGCTGCAAGTTGAACAGGAAATATATAGTGTATGGGTTTTGACAAAATTATTAAAATACACACCTTGAAGAATAATGTATTATTTAAGAAGCATAGGTCAGTCAAGGTACTGGACCACTGTGACCACAAAAATAGTGCACTGTTCTCATACTTACGAAGTCTGCTGATGATGATTTCCCCCCCAATTCTATTCATTAGCTTCAAAGACCTTTTAAAGAGCCTCTCTATAAATATGCTTTTAAACAATGTCACTCAAGTGCTGCTGAATTTACCTGGTGCATGTACAAAGCTCATATCAGCTGCTACATTTCAACATGTACTAGTCACGTCTTTTGAAGCCTCCAAATTACAGTGAAAAGGACAAGAGAGCTCTCTAGAAAAGAACTTAATTACATATTGTTTTCAGTCACTTAGGCCTTGTCTACACACAAAAGTCATACCATTATATGACTATGCCAGTATAGTTACAGCAGTACAACCTCCCTAGCATGGGTTTAGTTATACCAATATAAATGTGCTTATATGCTGATATAGCTTATTCCATCTTTTTGTTCTGTGTTGTACAGTGCGTAACCTATTTCTTGTCCATGACTAGGTCTCCTTGGCACTGCAGTAATGCAAATAGATAATAATAAAATAATAATTAATAAATAAACCAGTATATCTGTGTCCACACGAGGGGTTATGCTGTGTTTATTATTTTGGTAAAACAATACAGCTCTAACTGACAGCTATATCAGTACAAAAACTGTGTTTAGACCAGAACTAAACTGCTACGTGTCTCAGTTTCCCCACCTGTAAACTGAGGGTAATAATACTTACCCTGCCTCACATGGGGTGTTGAGGTTTTGTTCATTAATATTTGTAAAGCACGCTGAAGTCCTCTGGTTGAAGGCACTGCAAAAATGTTGAATAGCGTCTATTTTATTTGATCAAAGTGTGAGATAAAGGTGCAGAACTAGATAAGGGTGGAGAGTGGGCCAGGAGTTAGTTACTTATTCTGAGTATCTGGACAACAAGAATGAGATGGTGAATCCAACTTTTCAAGTGTTAAAACTAGCCTTCGTGGCAATGTGACGTCAATTTTTAGTTGTCGTGATTTAGCAGAGAGCTGGTCTATGGGTGAACAGGCTTATTTACATGATGTCTCATTTTCCATTGGCCCAACCTACTCAGTGAAAAGAGAATTGCTTCTGCAGATGAGCCAAATTTCTGATGAATAAGCGGCTCAATGTAGAGCCAAGATTTGTGACCTTCCAGGGGTTATTTCAGATGCACAGAGCCCTTAGTGTTCTTAGAACAGATGTTGTATCTGCGATATTGGAAAACAATACTTGAGAAATGGAACAAAATCAGCATTAGTTCAAATAGATATGTCTCCCAATAACTGACCTGATTATTTAAAGAGAAACGGTCAATTGGATTTTTATAAATTGGCTAATTAAAAAGAAATATTTTCTGTTAGATTATGCTTTATATAGTCTTTTTTTAACTCCTCTGAAAACATTGACAAGCCTTCCCCTCTCTCCCTCCTTTGCTTCTATTATCTTTTTTAAAACTAAGGGAAACTGACTATACAGTACATTGGGGACCGTGAAACTGGCTGTATTCAAAGTATTGTCAAAAGTACAAGTTAAAAATGAAAGACTTTCAACTTTTTTTCCCCCCCAAATATAGTAATCTTGGGCATTACTTGTAATAGTAGCAGTGCAAATTTTTCAGACAGAAATGTGTTTTTTTCAGTTGATGTCCCTTTTAAATGAAAAGGGTACTTCATCATTACACTGCCTGATAAATTTTGATGTTCTAGTGTCTCATAGCACATCACATAGCCCTTACAGATGTATTTTCATTCTAATTTATAGCTTATTTATTTAACTAATGGGAAATAAACATTATTTCTCAGTTTAGAACTTTATTACTATCCATAATTCCTCACTCTGCTTGCCACCGTCTTTATTCACTCGGAAAATATGAAATACATTTAAAAGATCCAGAAGTGCAATTAGAAGTCAAACTCATTTCACTTATGATCAAAGTCAGGTTTGGATCCAGATGTGAAATGGTTTGGTCTAAACATGCAATTTTTCTCTAATGCATTTTGCCAACCTCTTGTAGATAAAAAGCAATTTGGCTTTTATGCTGACAACACCTTTATGTCACATGAAATAATGTGAGAATCATGATCACAGTGTGCACTTTTTTCATAGGCTGACAACATAGAGAGGCAGTATATCAATAGTACTGTTATGAAATCCAAACACCACATTTAACAAAACAAAGGACAATTTTTTTTTTGTCTGTAGATACAGAAGCATAGCAGTTTGGTCATTCCTTGTTCTGGTTAAGTTTTCGGAGGAAACTAATTATCTGTATGCCCATGCCATTTTGTATGTTTTGGGGTGAAAAATAATCAACATTATGTATGTAAACTGTATTACTTATGTTCCCAAATATTTATTTCATATGTACAAATGCCCATATGAGTAAATACATGTTTTGCAAATTTTGAAAACTTGTCCCACTGCATGTCTTCCTTCACTCTTATCCATTTTGCATCAGGAAGGCATATTAAAATGTAGGGTAAGGAAAGCAATTCAGAATTTAGCAAGTTCTGGTAAAGGAAAAGAAATACACTGAGTATCCTGTTCTTCTGCCATTCGCAAGGCCCTACTTAGTCAGTATTTCCTTCTGAATCATTTCACAGATTTACAAACTTGGCTGTTTTAAATTCTCTTTGGCCTGTGTCTTGGTATACAGTGTCAGATCTGAGCATGTATGGTCATTTTTAAGACAGAAGAACACAAACAATTGTACCCCTTTTCAGATGTGCTTTTTTACCCATAATTCCAAGCAAGTTTGTAGACATTTTTAAATTAGACATTGTAAATTATTAGGCTCTAATGAAGATGTATCTATTGTGTTGTATTGAATAAATTATTGACTTGAGACATTTTAGAAGGATTTGCTGAATAAATAAAAGGGTTTACTGAATATCATAGGCATGGGGGGAAATTACAGTATCAATTTTGGGGAAAAGTTTTAGATCAGGCCTACGCTTGAAAGGTTTTGACAGCATAGGTATATTATACCAACAAAGTGGATGCAGCTCACACTTGCAATAATGCACGTTTGCCAGTACACCTCTACCTCGATATAACGCTGTCCTCGGGAGCCAAAAAATCTTACCGCGTTATAGGTGAAACCGCAATATATCGAACTTGATTTGATCTGCCGGAGCGTGCAGCCCTGCCCCCCCGGAGCATTACCACGTTGTATCCGAATTTGTGTTATATCGGGTGGCGTTATATCGGGGTAGAGGTGTATATCTTATTCCAGCTACCTTGCCCATCCCTCTCCTACCCCGCCCTTCCCCTAGCAAAATACGCTATACTGGCAAAAGCACAGTTTTTCTAGTATAACTATATCTATAGTAGGGGCTTTTGCTGGCACAACTGTGTTGGTCACAAGTCACACCTCACCACACCTCTGCTATGCCAGCAAATGTTTGTAGTGTAGATCTGACCTTGCTATCTTGGGAACTGAAAAGTCCATGGTGACCATCTGTAGAAACCATCTCAGTGTTGAAAGCCTTGCTTGTTCATTACTGAGTGTCAACAGCAATGTCCTTTTCACTGCTGCTTGCAGGTGGTTATTGTAACTGACGGAAGAACACAACTTACAGCAAAACATGCTAAATATGATCTCCGTTGCCTAAAAATGAGTCTTGAAATGATACACACCCTCTCCTTTGACCATTGGTTCAGAGGACAGGTCTGGAAGATGATGATATTATTAATGTAATAAGAGAGGATGACTTTTTTGGAGTGGCCGTCGGAGAAGATTGCAAATCTTGCTGATTTGCATAAATAGTTGCATTAAAATGTCAGATCAGTGTTGACATTTAATTACAGATTGTCAGGCTAATTTATATGGCGTGGTTAAAAGATTTATTTCAAGCTTTATTTTTTAAAACAAAACAAAAACTTCTTTCCATTTTCCTTGTCCTGCCTCCTCCCTGTATCATATTTCTGAAATAGATTTAAATGGTAAAAGCCAAATACTGCTCATCAAAAGATCATTTCCAAGTTTTATTAATCTTTTCCAACATATTTTCCTGCTTCACAAAGATAATCCCTGCCCAAAGCATTCTTTGGCACATCATAAAATAATTTGGGGTTGCAGTTTCACTCTGAATTCTTGGCAGATGCTGAGCAGGTCAGATATCCAAGGAAAAGGGTGTAACTTTTAATATTTGTGAATAATTGCTTCTACAAAACTTAGTAGGCCACCATGCACACTGTAATTTTGGCAGCTGACATAAACTACAGCGTAGGATCCTTTCTTTATATTTCCTAGGGACTATGAAAGAACTTGTAATACAGGACCCATTTCCCAGGGTTCTGGAAATCATTTTAATGGTTCAGTAACCCTAATCTTAATACAAATGTGCAGGCCCTATTGTTCAGCTGATTTTCTAAAACTATATTTTGACTGCAGTTCTTATTTTACATTGCTAATGTGTGTCCTTGTTAAGTCCTTTATGTAATCACTAAGGTAAGTCTTCAAAAATATGCAGGCGCTGCTGAAAAAGAGAGAGGCACTCTAGGACATATTACCCAGAATGAAAAAAGCTCAACTTGGAGAAAAATCGGAGTCTGCTGTGAATAATAAACAAGATGCGGTTTAGGATCTGTGCCCACCTTTAAACTGTCTGCATTAAAACAGAACACATGCAGTGGCTCGAGGCAGCAGAATGATATTAACCGTATGTAAATAATCTCTTAGTGATACCAGAGTTCCACTTGTGATGCCACCAATTTACTCACACTCCGCTCTGAAGGAGAGTATATTCAATGCCTCCATAAGTGCCCTGTGATAAATAGAGATTTAATCAGAATCAAAACTACAGTTCTGCTAGTAAATGTCATTGATAATACAACATATGACTGGGTCAGGGAAAAAGCGAATGACTATCGTCTGGCAGTTCGGTCACTCTTCTGGAGAATGTCCGACTTCAAAGACCTGCTCCAGTGGAACAGCTTCACCAGGACAGATGAAGAGAGATTCACCCCAGAATAGCCTGGGAGGGCACTGCCTTGGGAGAGGGAAGACCTGGCCTCAAGTCCCTTCTCCAGAGCAGGAATTCCAACCCTGGTCTCCCCCATCCCAAGTGAGTGTCCTAACCACTGGACATGCCTCCTCCAGCTGTTTTGTGAATCTGGTGCTTTAAAAATGCCTGGAATCAAAATGTTTTGGGTCGAAGGACAGGTTTTGTTTAACCCCCAAATGGACTTTTTCAATTCACTGACATTTTTGGAATTTCCAGTTCAAACTAAACTGACTTTTTTTTTAATCGGAACTGCCAGCAAACCAAAAAATCCGTTATTTGCCCAGCTCTGATTACAAGCGCTGGCTTGTACTTTGCAAATAAGTAGTTGATATACCTGCTTTTCACCTCCCTGCCCCAGTAACCCTTCAAAATACTTATTTTCATCCTCATTTGTGTATGCTTCTAATTAGTTATTCTTTCAGTGCCTCCCCTTCACCCCATTTGTGGTAGCAGGACTCTTATTTATTTCTAAGCATCACATCACACAATTCTTCCTTCCCTTCCTTCCTCTGAGATGTAACTCCCAAGACCCAGGTGTCAAACTGTGGAAGATATTTTTCCAGAAGTTGCATCTGGGCCCTTGGCAGGCTCCGCAAGCGGTTGTGCTGGCAGCTTTGGAGTTACTCAGGGTTTGGGGACACGGTTAAGCTGCAGATGGGACTGTGTGGGATGTCTTGTCCTTCTGAATGCCACTTTCTTTCAATTCACTTGTAATTCTACAGAATGCCTCTACTTGATACGTCTAAATCCTTCGTGAGATTTGCACATAGGCCTATTTATGGAAATAAAGACGGCTCTTTTACCCCCTCATACCCAGATTTTTTTTTTCTGCAACTTGTGGTACTAGCCAACTTCCTAATACACATTCCACTCTTGCACAATTTTTTACAACAGTTAAATTCACAGTCTTGGTGCCAGTGCTTATGCTGCTTTAAAAAAATATTCATGCACTCAGAATCCCCAAATTGCCAGGAACGTGCAAACCAGAGCCATTTTAAAACCAGTGTTATTTTAAAACCATTTTGTAACCCTGCTCTTTTTTGTATCCCCTACCTGTCAAATTGCTTTTAAGGGAATAAATATGCTATCTAGGGGAAGAGGAAAGGAAGAAATGGGATGGGGGTTTAGTGAAAAAGTATGGTCTCAATAAATAAAAATAAACCAAGATTTTAAAAATTATCTTAACTATGATTAGAGCTGGTTAAACCCAACTAAAAGATTGTGGCAAATATTCATTTATATTCCAAGTGGCTGCTCAGTTTGACAGAGTTCGTTCTTCCCCTTTCCCCTCCCCATTATTAACAAATGTAACAAATCCAGGTGGTCTGTGCAGGACCTCTGGATCTAAAAGCATCAGCCTTTACTGTTTCAGCTAAAGGACTAGAATCACTAATGCAAAAGCAGGAACAGCCACTCAAATCTCCATATGAAGAACCACCTCGTTAGTATGAGTTATATAAATATTTGTGAGAATGGGTTTTTATTCCCAAATGTTTGGAGAATGACTCCTTTTCATACAAACACCTGGGGTTTGGTCCGTCACAAGAATATTCAGTAGAAACGATGCACATTTTGGTGGTCATAATTCCTTGTTCTCCATGTCATTCAGTCAGGGAGCAGTAACAGTGCTGAGGTGACAAGTCACACGTTGTGAATAATTAAAATGAACAGTTTGCAAAAAACCTAGAGGCTAAAACTTATTTTTATAAGCTATTTGAAAATTGTGGTAAATAAATTTAGCCTGCTCTGGAGGAGTTCACAAACAGAAACAAGAACTACACTAAGCAAATAATTCAGCCAGCTCTAACCAGGCTCCCCACAATGGCAGGCCTGGCCTGTGATGCTTCAGAAGCTACTGTTTCCAAAGAGGAATTGTCATCCTGTACACCCATCCAAGTGCAGCAGAATGTACAATAGCTGTTCTAGTGTAAGATAGTAAGTCATACAAGACAGCTATTTACAGAGTTAAAGGAGTCAGAAAGAGAAAGGCGCTCTTAATATATGTCAGCTACTTGAATTTATGATTGCTAGACCAGCTAGGACAGATAATACTCAAAAGCACCTCGTTTGTATGTTTATACGTAAAAATCCTTACCTCACATTTCAGCTGAGACCTAAATCCACAGAAGGGAGGGAATTCTCACTTAGATTGCCATGGCAGCATAACTCTGTCCCACAATTGTGTCTGTGTTTTGGAAATGCATTGCTGTTGTTCCGAAAGTGTGCGAGGTGTATTAAAGGCAATTTAAGATGACAAGATCTTTGCCCCCAAAAGCTTGCAACGTGGCCAGGTTACAGACGAAGAACAGAATTGTGTTAATTAAAAAGGCAACAGCTAATTGACATACCCGGTCCCTTTAATATATCACATACAAAAACTGTTTTAAGAAGTACCATATTCAATGGGAAAATGTATAACCAATTTAGAGGAAAATTCATGTTTATCTCACTTTCTGTGGATGAAGCAAAATGACTGAAACATGAATTTTGTGCAATTGTCAGACAGATATATTTTTGGTGTGAATTAGGGAATATGCATTGTTTCAAAGTAGCCCTTATATTAACATTTTTAGGGTTTTTTTAAAATTCTGTTTCCATTGCATTCATTCTAAGCCCATTATCTTGTCCTCCATCAAATCCTTTTTCAAGGCCCAGTTCTTCCATGATTCCTACAAGATATCAGCTAACTAATAATGGCTATATTAAGGAGCTGCCATGTAGAGCTGCTGTGTTTTTTAAAAGGTATATAATGTATATATAAATTACGCATATTTTGATTGCTTACCTTTTCTCCTCTTTTCACAATATGGCCAAAAAAAAAAAAAAAAATAGAAGAGTCGGACAACACTCCGATGGGTCTGTTTTCTGGAAGCAAACAGTAATAGCAACATAATGAATTGCAGTGTGTCACTCACAGATGACAAGCCTGTTCAACTGGGAGAAGGAGAGGCAGAATGAAACTAGTGTGTGGCATTATATTCCCCCTCTCCCTCTATTTGACTGTTCTTACCTCTTTACGGATAGTCACTACCTCAGAGGATCCACATTTCTTGCTATGCGTCTGTGTAGGAATTAACACAACATGGTCCCATTTCCTTGGTGGTACAAGATAACAAATTAATAATAATTTATAGAACAATGTGGAATTATTGCAATGATGAAAATTAAATCTAGTTTATGGGAAATAATACACAGGGACACTCAGTGTGAATTTTAAGTGGTTTAGTTAAAGTGCATTAAACCCTGTGTGGACACTCTCAGGTCTGGTTTACACTACAGAGTTAGGTTGGTACAAGGCAGCTTTATGTCGACCTAACTATAGAAGTGTCTACACTTAAATTTTGCTCCTGACGATATAAATGTCCTGCTGTGCAGACTTCCTAACTCCACCTCCATGAGCGGTAAGGACGCGCACCACTGATACAAGGAGCAAAGTATAGTCACGCACAAGCGATGTAGTTACTGTGGAAGCTGTATGCTGATGCAAGTTAGGTCGACTTAATTTTGTAATGTAGACATGGCCTCATTCAGAATTTAAGTGGCCTTAATTTGGTTTAGTTTTATTTCAATTAAACTAAACCAAATTATGGCTACTTATGAGTATCTCCACAGGGGTTTAATGCAGTTTAACTAATCCACTTTAAATTCACACCTTTAGTTAATTTGGATTGATTTTCCTGAGTGTCACTATGTAGCCAAGCCCACAGATTCAACAACTTTTCTCTCCTGCTTTATTCAGTACTGTGACAGTGTGTCTGGTTTCAGTCAATTACAAATTCAAATTGTCCCCATCAAATCATATCTACCATTTGCAGAGCACATTCTGTCTCTGCTCTCCCCCTCCCCAACTGCCTCAACAGTCTGCATACAGTCATCAGAGGGGGTGGTGTTCCAGTTTCTTGGCTTTTAGCTCCTTAATGTGGGTTTCTGAACCTTAGAAGAGGGGCCAAGTTAACTCCATGTAACATGACCATTTAAATAGCTAACCTTTGAAACTTGCCTTTGTTTAATGGAGATCTTCTCTGTGTATGGCTGAAATATAGAGAGATACAACACTACTATATAATACTGTACACAGACATCAAAGAGATCTGATGACATCTGGTAACCATAAAAGCAAAGCTCAAGTGATTTACGATGTCATTGGAACCCTGACATTTGTGCAGCTTCATTCAGTTTTCCTGTTGTGAGAGTTATACTTCAAAAGCATACACTGTATAAAATGTCCATTTCCCTGTTGATTTTATAAAATGTTGCTGGAGAAGTACAGGAAACTAGGAGAGAATTTTTTTTCTTCTTTAAAATATACAGTTTAATTTCAAGACTGTTCTAAAAGGGATTATGACATCAGATATTGTTCATTCAGCCAACCTTTGTTTGATACACTCCTTGATTTTCACACTACAGTCTTATTTGTTAAAAGGTTAGGAAAGCTGTCTTGCTGATGCTCAAAAGATTGAATATTGCTTTTTCTAGCTTTTTCATGCCCTAGCTATGACTGTTTTGTTTTTTTGTCTGGCAGTTGCTTTTGTAATGGTATGTTATTTAAACATCTGCAGAGATGCTATACATTTATATAAGCTAGAAGCCAAACATCTGTTTTTAAATCCATGTTTCAAGTCCCTTTCCCTGCCTAATATTTTCAGGATGTAAAATGAAAACCTTGAAGCTGTGTGTATTAATGTGACTTCTGCATGGTGAATAAGTGCATTTTCATGTTCGAGCAGGTGATGATGAGTTAGCAGCCTTCAATGATGTGTCATGTCCCTCAGTATTGAGCAAGGTGATTAGCTGCAGGCCCAAATTATAGCCTACAGTCTGCTGGCCCAAGATATATCCCTCAGCCTGCCAACAGAAAAGAGGATGCAATAACAGGTGTAAAAGTGTAGTTAAAATGAAACCTAGTGTACATCTACACTAGTAGCTTTACGTCTGTTGCTCCAGGGTTTGGTGGTTTGGAGTTTTAATGCTGCCAATCCTTTGATTTAGCCAGAGACCACTTACAAAATCCTTACCTGTCAGGATCACAGCGTAACTTCTGTGTGAACTTTAATGCCTTTTGACCCACAGTTTAGTCACCCGATTACTCTCCATTTATGAGTGCATGAGTAGATTGGCCATGAAATCAATGACACCATTCTAAAAAGAGCCGACTTTAAAAAATAATGTTATAATGTGCACAAATTTAAAATAAAGTAGGACCTGTTTGGGTAATATTGGATAGTCACACACCATAGATGTGGAGATTTCAGTGTTACGCTACTCTGTTATGAGACCAGGGCTCTGGACTGACACACTCCAGCACAGGTTCACTTTATTATTATTTATTTACTTATTTTTGCACCAGCCAGAAATGTGCTTTACACGTTTGACAGAACAAATAAGAAAAAGTCCTTGCCCTGCAGAGCTTACAATCTAATCTGATGGGTGGTCAGGTACCAAATAAACAAGAGAAGGGCAGGACAGAGTAGCAAAGGACCAGGGCGATATAAATTAGATCACTCAGTTCTGTGCTTTACTTCACCCATTATTCTTTTTCAGAACTAGGCTTGTAGCCAGAGCTGAACCTCTTCAGCATACACGTCGACACCCAAAAGGGACGGGGAGCATGGGGCAACATGTGGAGACAGTGGCAGAAGTCAAGATGAGGGGGAAGGGAAGACAAATAACAGAATGGGGGTGGAGGGAAGGCGAGGAACTTTAAAAAGCAAATATTTCAATTTCAGTGGGGGGATGTCTGAGGGGGCTGGGGAGATTGTATTTCTGAGTTTCTTTTTGCTACTGATCCAACTAACTGGGATCATAGTTGGTTGGATTGGTTGCCAAAATAATCTTTCAAAGAGAGAGAGAGAGAGCATCCCTCCTGAAATTCTGGAATAACTCCATAGTCCCCTCCCGCTCCCCACACATAGTTGGACAGAATATTGATATGGGGGGAAATCCCTTAACGGACAAAACTGTAAATTAAACCACTGTTGACAGGGGGAAGAGGTGTAGATATGTATAACGGAAGTATTTTCATTTGAGAGCTGCTGTTCTCTTCTCCCACTCGTCTAGTCGGCGGAGAGTGTGAGGGTTTTCCTGTTTGAGACATGGCAATGGTGGTTTCCTCAAGGCTTTTAATGTTAGATTAATGCTCTGGAGACAATGCGGTGATAAATGGGTTCCTACAGTTATATCTACATCCTGTTCTCCCTTCCCCCTCCCGCATGTCCACTCACATGCACAGTCCAGGTACTTTTCCAAGTTGTAATGCTTGTTCTTGCACAAAGCAACAGTTCTGACTAGTTTCCCCTAGTGATTAAACTGCAGCTCCTTCTTTCAAAGTTTATTCGCTAAATCCTTTAATTTGAGATGCAGAGTGCTTTATTATCAGCTGTTTCCTAGGAAGATGACACAAATGAAATGGGGACGAGAAAGGCTTATGGTTAACTGAGGAGTGGTGCCAGTGAATTGGCTTGTCATCTGTGATGTGATACATTCCAATTCATTATTTTTGCTATTACTGTTCACTTCCAGAAGATAGATCCATGAGAGTGGCCTCCGTCTTTTTGTTGTTGTTTCATATTATAATGACTAAGCTCTTCGTTTCAGATTATAGTCAGTAATCAGAGCTGTGGGCAGAGAATTGAGTATTTCTTATCTTCTGAAAGAGAATGGCTCCCCTGTGTGAGCTGCAAGTATGCCTTGGCCAAATGCAACCTGTGCAATGATAAAGATTAAAGTATTTGGCTTTGGAAAAGCTTGATACTAAATTAGAGAGGAAACAGAAGATTCGAGTCAAATTTTTAGTAGCTGCACTTGCCACCAGCATGAGTTGTTTTAATAGGTATATTTTTTACTTGAACACTGATCATGAAAGCTTTTCATTTCTGTATAAATTTTGTTTACAAATTAAATGTAGTTGGAGAGGAGGGGAAGAAGAAACAGTAAGATGGCTCTGTTAACCTAACTGACCTAATGCAATCAAACTGTATTTTTCCATTTATGTGTCAATGCCTTTCACAGTTTAAAACAGTATATTTTTAGATTGAAAAGGGTGCCTATCATGTTGATGAGTTCAGATTTCATATCATGGCTTCCTTTCTTGCTTTCAGGTTTCTCCCATTCGGCCTTTACATTTGGTATCGAAAGCCACATTAGTCAGTCCAACATCAATGGAACACTAGTGCCACCTGCTGCCCTCATCTCTATTCTTCAGAAAGGCCTGCAGTATGTGGAGGCTGAGATCAGCATCAATGAAGTGAGTACACTCATTGCCACAAGCGGGAAGTGCACTTTTGCAATTTACAAACGTGCTAGAAGGTGGCATATGAAATCACACATTTTCGGTTGAACTCAACAGGTCAGATGAACATGAGACAGCATCTGAGGTGTCTGGAGATTAGCTTCATTTTAATACATTTCCCCCCACAGAAGCACCTGAAAAGGCTCTACGATACTTTCCATTTCCACAGCGGCAGCTCCAGGCACCAGCGCTCCAAGCGCGTGCCTGGGGCGGCAAGCCACGGGGGGCGCCCTGCCGGTCCCTATGAGGGCGGCAGGCAGGCAGCCTTGTGGGAGCTCCGCGGATTCGGCGGCAATTCGGCGGTGGGTATGCCTAAGCTGCAGGACTGGCGGACCTCCCGCAGGCGTGCTGCCGAATCCGTGGGACTGGGGACCTCCTGCAGGCATGCCGCCAAAAGCCGCCTGCCTGCCATGCTTTGGGCGGCAAAAAATCTAGAGTCGCCCCTGAATTTGCAATTATAGCTTGGAGGATGGATTTTTTTGATGTTACTGGTGCCTAAGTAAAGAAGTTAAATACTCAGGGAGCCTTATGGTGCATAAGAAAATATATGTCCTTTAAAAAAAAAAAAAAAAAAGTGTTTCTGTTTTCAAAACCACAAGCATTCAATGGGGAAAGTCTGCATTGTATCATAAAACTTGGATTGTATACTCTGTTAGCAGATAGGACTTCCAGCAAGTGCTAGGGCCCTGATCCAAAACCCATTGAAGTCAATGGAAAGATTCCCATTGATTTCAATGGGCTTTTGGATCAAGCCCTAGAAAAGACACGTGGCCAAATGGTGTGACTGAGCCAGGCAAAAGAATCAAGACATTCCTGAGGTCTAATCC
Organism: Terrapene triunguis; assembly: GCF_002925995.2. NCBI lineage: Eukaryota > Metazoa > Chordata > Testudines > Emydidae > Terrapene > Terrapene triunguis. The sequence goes on from NW_020664373.1 coordinate 5,138,851, forward strand.
TGACTCTGCTGTTGAATCCATCAACCTGCAAGCTCCCAACAAGGTGGACAGTTCAGTGAAACAAAGGGACTACACAGGAAAGTCCAGTAGTTCTGCCCTGCCTAACTTAAGAACATGGTGCCACAGCAAAAGGAAATGAGACAAGCCAGGTCTTACTACATTACACAGTACTCACCATGTATACTTTTAATTAAGCAAGATCTTGACTCTAGATAAACAATAATTTCCCATGTGCACATTCACTCTCTCTCCCCCCCCCCATGCACCTTGAGTAGTCGTGGAAAAATCTATTATAATACCCAAGCTAATAAATATTTTTTTAAAACAGGGAGGGGAACATTTTTACCTCTGTCAGGTAATACGTGGGTGGTGGTAATCTTTAATATATATTAATTCATATGAAAGCTATCATTTCTTTTGACTGTAAAATGCTTGTGCCTGAGCAGCAGGGGTGAGAACAAAAGGACGGGGGGAAAGAGGGTGAGGAAGCGCTTGTATTCTATAATATAGGGCATGGTTGTATATCACTCATTTTTAGAGGTAAAAATGTTATGTTTATTTTACTCTCTCAATAGAACGAACCAGCAATATTTAGCAGTTATCTTTTTTTTTTTTAATATAAACGCAATTGTATTTGAGATTAATGCCAAATTACACATTGATGTATTTGTAATAATAAAACACCCATAGGAATTTGTTTTGGTTTTCTGCCACTTAACATTTTGCGGTTGGATGCTGCAAAACATGTTGCAATTGGATCAAGGTGGGTGGACCCTGGCACCTATGGACATCACCACTGACAGTTTGGCCTCTGTGCTAATGCAAGAGTCATTCCAAGTGGATCTTATTCCGGATCACAGCACAAATAGGGAAAATGCTCTAAAAATATGTACACTGTTACAAGATTTATGGTGCTTTTATACTTTTTTTAAAACACCGATAATCACATTTTTGTATGCTTCACTGTATTTTTAACTTATTCAAACTGAAAACACTAATTATGAATTCACTTGTCCAATTGTGCTATTTAATTTATTTAATAAGTTTATCTCCAATTTCATGTCCCTTAATGTAATTGTGCTTTATAATTGCAAATATAATTTTTTCACCTTTATTTTAATGAATTGTTTTTGCACTTCATACTTAAATGCTCACACAAAGACACCGAGTTCTGAAATGATCAATAGCAGACAAAACTTAGAGGGAATTGGAATGCTATATTATAATGGCATTGCTAATTATGCCATTCAAAGAAGGTTAGAGCTAGACCTAAAAGGCCTCAGCATTTACTTTCATGCCAGCAATGATCATCTATTTTTGCTGGTGGCTGTTTTAAAGAGAGGGAGCTTACAATCTAAAAAGGCAACACAAGCAAAAAGTAATAAGAAACAGGGCCGGTGCAACCTCTTAGGCGACCTAGGCGGTCGCCTAGGGCACTAGCATTTGGGGGGCAGCATTTCAGGTCCTTCGGCGGTGACCGCAGCGGCCGGATCTTCAGCCGCCCTGGTCGTCGTCGGCATTTAGGCGGAGGGAGCTGGGGCAGGGGGACGCGGGGAGGGCCGCCTGCAGCAAGTAAGGGGGGGGCGGCATTCAGGGGAACTCCCCACCCCCACTCACCTCTGCTCCGCCTCCTCCCCGAGCATGCCGTCCCGCTCTGCTTCTCTCCCTCCCAGGCTTGCGGCACCAAACAGCTGATTGGCACCGCAAGCCTGGTAGGCGGGAGAAGTGGAGCGGCAATGGCGTGCTTGGGAGGAGGCAGAGCAGAGGTGAGCTGGGGCAGGGAGCTGTCGCACGGCAGCCGGGGGGAGCTGCCGTAGGGGGGCGCCTCAGGGCAGAGGGGGGGAGCTGCTGCGGGGGGGGCACCTCAGGGCGGGGGGGGGGGGGGGGGGAGCTGGCCGGGGGGGGGGCCTTAGGGCGGAGGGGGGGTGCAAGGTGGAAGTTTCGCCTAGGGCTTGAAACATCCTTGCACCCGCCCTGATAAGAAAGCAACCAATATGCCCCTTCTCTACTGTGTGGTGGGAAGAAATGTCTCCTTCCCAAGCCAGCATGCCTCCTCTACTGTCTTGTGCCTGCCAAGGACACCCCTGCACTATGGGGAATCCTCCGCTCCTTGCCTGTTACAGCTTTTAAGTCCCTTGTCTCCATTCTGGAACAAAATTAGGGACACGGATCTGATTCTAAAATTCTATGTACAGTAACGGGCCTCAGTTTTATATTCCAACTTCATTTTTTATGCCTGAAAATTATGCTAGACATATATTTCTAAGTATCCAACTACATCAGCAAGTAGTTAGTAAATTCTTAGACATCTACAGTAATGACCATTATTGTGCCCACAATATTCTGCGTGCAGAAACAGAGGCCTTGTTAAGACTGTGGTGCTCTTAGCACTAAGGTGACCAGAGGTCCTGGCTAATGGGAGTGGGGTGTGTGTGTGCTTGCGGACGAGAGCAGCGTGTGGAGCCTCCTGGCCCCCCTCGCCTAGGACCCGGACCTGCTGGCTGTTTCCAGGGCACGTGCAGCACGGTGCCAGGACAGGAAGGTAGCCTGCCTTAGCCCCCCGCTGCACCACTGACCAGGAGCTGCCCAAGGTAAGCTCATGCCCCAACCCCCTGCCTCAGCCCTTAGCCCACTCCCAAACCCAGAGCACCCTCATGCACCACAAACCCCTCATCTCCGGCCCCACCTCAGAGCCCGCACCCAGAGCCCCCTCCCACACCTTGAACCCCTCATTCCCGGGCCCAACCCCAGAGCCCTCACCCCCTCCTGCACCCCAACCCCCGCCTCAACCCATAGCCCCCTCCCACACTCCAAATCCCTCAGCCCCAGCCTGAAGCCCCCTCCTACACCCCCATCTCTCATCCCCAGCCCTACCCTGGAGCCCTCACCCTCTCCTGCACCCCTACTCCCAGCCCAGAGCCCCCTCCTGAACCCCTAATTTCTAACTCCATCCCAGAGCCTGCACACCCAGTTAGAGCCCTCACCCGCTCCCGCACCCCAACCCTCTGCCCCAGCCCAGTGAAAGTGAGTGATGGTGGGGGGGAGCGAGCCACTGAGGGAGGAGGAATGTAGTGAGCGGGGGGCAGAGCCTCAGGGAAAGGGTGGGGCTAGGGTATTTGGTTTTGTGCAACTACAAAATTGGCAACCCTACTTAGCACAGATCCTCCACAATGAACGTCAATGGGAGCGTTGCTATTGCCTTCAATAAATATAGAATCAAACCCTATGTGCCTTCAGTTAAAAGTTTCATATGCTGCATGTCACAATTCAAGGAAGCTGCACCTGTATTTCCCCTCAGTGGTCCAGGAAGGGCACCCGTTCTCAGGCATCCAGCTCCCCAGCTATTGCCTCTCTTGGTTGGAGACCCAAATCTCACTCCCTTCTGACTGAGGAATTTCCAGGCTTCACAGTTCCCTGCCTTCACTGTCCCAGCATGGACAGATTGCCCAAGGACACCCACTTTTTTCTCTTCAGAGTCTGATAGTGATTGTGAGCAGATATAAGTACTACAAAGATATAGCTAAGCAAGCCTATTTTATTCTTAAGGTAAAAAGCACTTCAGAGAAAACATTTTAAAAACAGTAAAAGAACCTGCATGCATGCTAATGAGCTTATCAGGAACCTACGCCTTAATATGGATTCTGGCAGGATAAGTCCTTCAATCCTCCCACCCTAAGCATTACCTTGGGGTTACAAAGTCATAATAGCTTCAGCTCAGAAAAAGCACCTTGTCGTATTAGGCCTCAGTACGCCAAGTCCTTCCAACCTTCCCTAAGGATCGGGGCCTTCAGTGGACCAGAAATCTTGTTCTTTTGCTGGATCAGAAAAAAGGCCGCGAGTCAATTTAAACTCAGGTTATTTATCCAAAAGTCTCTTCTTTGTCTGTTGGTCTCTGGAAAATCTGGTTTGAACTAGTATGCATATCTTGCGGGGAGGGCGGGATGACAAAGGCTGAAAATGATAGTTCCAACAAGTCCATACTAGCCAGCCAAATGGTTATCTTTAGATTTCAATTTTTAATTTGTTATGGTAGTGGGGGGAGGGGTATTATAAAGTGAGAATTGTTTCCCAGCTACTTCATTTTACCACCTCCCCACCCAATCTCTCACCACTGTATATTGCCATTTTAGAAATCTGCTGCTGCTGGGTCACATCTATTTCCAAGAGTCAAACTGGGATAGCTTGCACCCTTGCTTTCATATTTTAAAAAATTAAATCTCTACCACTTGTGGTCATGAAGATAACCTTCAAAATGGGAACCAAATGTTAACTGATGTAATGATGTTTATCCCTGGGTCTGCAGGGAGCCCAAAACAATAGCTCAGAGAAGTGTGAACTTTTCCATTAATCTCAATGGTGCATTATCCCTGAAGTCTAATTATGAAAATATAATTGCCAACATTTACTATTTCATTATTTATCAAAATGCACAGAGAATTTACACACCCTCTCAATTTGACCCCTGTCTGTGTCTCTACATAGTCTTTGACCCTTTTATTTTGGAATATAAAATCAAGGGAAAAATTTCTAGCAAGATTTAGATAATTAAGCTTTGCATAACTCTGTTTTCTTTTATAAATTCAAATGCTTATGTGCCTGAATTTACATACCCTCTCAACCGATTATCCATCCACATTCGGTATTTCTACCATAAGCTCCAGTGTTCTGACTTTTTGGTCATATCCAAGTCCTGTAACCTCACACTACTCATATGTCTGGTTTCTCTTTGATGTTCCCCTCTCTACAGACCTTTCTCCACTGGGGAGATACTAAGCCTGAAATTTCCCCCCTGTTTATTTTGTTCCTCAGGATGGTACAGTATTTGATGGCAGGCCCATAGAGTCACTGTCTCTGATCGACGCTGTGATGCCTGACGTGGTACAGACCAGGCAACAGGCGTTCAGAGAGAAACTAGCTCAGCAACAAGCCAGTGCGGCAGCGGCAGCAACGGCAGCAGCAGCAGCCGCGACAGCGACGACGGCAGCAACCGCGACAGTTGTTTCCCAGCACAACACACCAAAGAATGGAGAAGCCACTGTGAATGGAGAGGAGAATGGGGCACATGCAATAAGTAAGCAAAAGCACGGCGCCCGTTGTCCGGTGTTCAGGTAGACTTTGGTTAGAATAATGCTCTTGCAGCAGCATGATGTTCACCCAACAGTTGTAATAGGACAGAACTGTGATGGCATCAATCCAGAAAACTATTAAAGCATGGGCATAGTCAGAACGGTTATTATGTAAACCTTACATATCGGAGGTACGTGCTACAGTGCTGGCATAGTCAGTGTTGTGTCGTCTCCTTGTACAAGACTAAACAAGCTTTACCGAACTGCAGACTCAGCAAGGCATCATAAAATGAAGCCGTGTGCGCCTTCTGCTTTGAGCAGGGTGCCAAAGCTTTGCCCACATTACCAGCTAGCCAGGTGCCTTGAGGCTGCACCCAGTTAAGATCACTGAAACGATGTGGCTTCCCTGGTTTAGATTTCCAAAGCTATATAGGGGATTTAGCTGCTTCCATTGAAATTGTGTGGCTAAATCCCTTAGTCGGGTGTAAGTCTCTCAAGCCCCAACTTTAGTATGGAAGTGTGTCCTGAAGAGACTACAGATCCTCTCGTGCCACCTCCCTCTTGGCCTGAGAAGAGAGCACATTATTGTATTAGAAATGAGGCAAGCCACAAAAGTCACATCATATTTCTCTGCAGTCTGCGTTTGGTCTCTTGAGCCACAGTTTGTCCATTCCCGGCATAACCATTGCAGTAATTTTAAACTGAGGGAGTTTCACTAACGTTTGTAGCCTTTTCTTGGGGCACCCAGGAAGCAGTCATACAGCAGGTCACATGGCTGTTTTGGCTTTCTCTATTTTGGGGAGTGGTAATACCTGGTACTGTGCTCTCCAATAAAATTTCACAGAGGGAGTGAGGAGGCCATGTTAGGGCTGTATCAACCAACAAGGCATGGGTTAGCATGCAGTAAATTTGGGGGCTTAGTTTTGGATAAGCAGTTGGCTAGGCAGACAGTAAAAAGAACAGCAGCAGTTTGGGATTTAGGAGGGGAGAAGGTCCCTGAGGAGCAGCTAGCCAGATGGCATGTGTTTAGCAACTGCTGCTGTGCCAGCTGCTCATTCTGGGAGAAGAGCTGAGGCCTGAAAGTTCAGAAGACGTAGGCGATGGGGAGACCCTGCAGAGCAACCTGGGGACAGCTGGCTCTGTGAAACAAGTGCTTGCACCACTTTGGGATGCTGCAAACTTGCTCTCTCCAAGCCATTCACAATATGCCATCTTCAGATCTGAAGGTGTAAGAATACATGGGGGAGAGGCACACACAACTTTAGGATCCCTGTTTAGTTGAACTGGCCCTGTCAGTCATCCATGACCTGTTCAAACAACAAAAACTGAGAGATAAAACTCAGGACTCCTGTGTCCAAGTTACTGTAATTACAGGCCACCACTAGAAATAAAGATTTTATAATGAGATTCTAGCTGGCAATTTTGTATTAGAGGCTAAATAGTGCTCCAACTGCTGTATTTGTCTCGGTAGCGATAATGGTAACCAAAAAAACAAATTCTGTAAGTGAAATAATGAGAGGGTCGCAATCTTTGTTGCTTAGGTAGGCCGAGCTGTACACCCAGCCAGGGTCCTTGCCCTTAGTATGGCCAGGCCCCTCATCCCATTTGGACACTCAGGATATAAGGCAGGTGGAGGACTATGTTCTGCTTTGGCAGTGAATGCGAGGCCACTTGCCTTCCTCCCCAGCGGTTGCTGCTCCTAACTCTGCTGCCGTCTGTGTTTAGACTGAGGCAGACACTGCTTCACTAATAATACTTAAATCATTTTTTCAAGATTTTTCTGCACAATCATGAGCATTTGAAACATCATATTTTTAAATGAAAGCTGGGATTCTGATGTCAGCATATGACTCTCAAACCTGGGGCCCTAAGCACATACTTATTGTGTCTATGCCTGAATGTCATGGGTGTACCTGAACCACACTGAAAAGCAGGCAAGCCTGAGGAGCCCAGCAGAGTGGAATGCGTTCATACTTTGAACAGCTGCACAGTTTCCTAAGAATGGCATCCTATTTTATCCTTCCAAGGGGGCGGAGTTCAGGAAAATAGCACTGCTTTTTGCTTATTTTTACCCCACTTTGAACCCTGAGTAGGACATTGACAAAATGAACCATCATCATACCGCTGCTGCTTTCTACCAGCAAAATACCCTTTGGCCTAGATGAATATGTGCTGTATTGGCAACCAGGAGAAAATGGGGTTCTAGGCTAATTTCTTCTACTAATTGATTTTAGTAGTGCTTTGCCTTTCACAGACCTTAGTAGTTAGAACCTTATGGGTCCCACACACAGCGTAGAGAACCCAGATCTCTAATATGACAGACCAGTTCTCAGCCACTTAGCCATGCTGTCTCTCAGAGAGAGTCTGACAAATATTTGCTCTTGGCTCTGTTTTCTATAAATAGGGGCTACTCCTCCATATGCAACATCTTTAACCTATTATATCAGTGTTAGTGGCTGGTGCACAGGGGGTAACAGCTTCTCCTGTTACCAGCTAAAGTAGTTAGTCCATTAGCTCAAGTGGTAGAAGGTTGTGCTGCAATGCTGAAAATCTGGGGTTAAAATCCTGCTGATGACACATGATGGCTGTTACAGTTACACACAATATAATTTGGGTTTTGGGGGGTGGCTTGTTTTTCAAAAACAAAAACAAAAGAAAGCTCTTTCAGTTGCAAAGCCAAGCACTCAAAAGTTAGAAAGCCAGATTTAACGTCACCCATCCAACCTTAATTCAGCCCCCATGTGCATTATGATACACCCTTCAATTATATGATCTGAAACTGTTTTGTCCACTGGACCCCTGCCTCAGTGTACAGCATGGACAGTGCTCAGAGAATGAGGCAGCTAGTCAATATTCCTTTGTATTCTCATTTTTCAGTGTGTGGCCTCAGGCCTTAAATACTGTACACCATCCCAGAGAAGGAGTGTACAACATATTACTCTTAAGGGAACAACATAAAGCTTTTTAATATAAATGTGGAAATATACTGTTTTTAATAAATCAGAAAAATTATTTTTATAACGCCAACTTTAAACAACAGATTGAATAAAATATCAATATATTTGATGAAAAGCATCAGGATTTTATTAAGCATGGCAATGTTATCTATGGAGGAAAAGCTATATAAAGTTTCAATCACAAATAAAAAGACAGAACAGTGTGGTCAATGACACACAATAGAATGTTTGATTTGTAAAATGTTGAGAGCTTCAAGCTACAGGACAGCCTACATTATCAAGCCATAATTTATGTGTCTGTAACAAAAACTCACAGAGCACTGATGTTCTGATATTTCTTTTTTCTACAGATAATCATTCAAAGCCAATGGAAATCGACGGGGATGTTGAAATACCTCCTAACAAAGCAACAGTCCTTCGGGGCCATGAATCAGAGGTGTTCATCTGTGCCTGGAACCCTGTCAGTGACCTGCTAGCGTCTGGGTAAGACAATGACCGAAACCACTTTCCAGATGTATAAAATACCATCTGTTACAATTAGGATTTATTTAGAGATGCAAAAACACGAGAGACCACTAGAGTTTGATGGACCACTTCTACAGTTTCTCATGCTAGAACAGTATCAATACGTTGTTTGAAAGAGTTGTGAGGTGATCCAGCACTTCAAACACTTGCAGAGTTAATATGTGCTGGGTTTGAGGCCACTCTACATTCGTGCATACCATGTGGCTTGCTTTATAGTCGTACATTTTAAAGATGTCTTTGGAAGATTCTCACTGGGCTCATGTTCACTTTTATTACACAAGCATGAGCACTCTCACTACTCAGAAAAGCTCTTTGTTCATCCAAGCTTTAAGGGGGGGGAAAGAACCAAGACCCTCTGAAGTAAGACTCTGTGTAAGACCCATATGCTGATAAGACCCTGGCAGCTGTTGCCAAAATCCTTATTTATCCGCACTCAGTACTCAATAATGTATGCCAAACTGAAAAAACCTGCGCACTTTTGGAAAATTGGCATAGAGAAGATGTTGGAGGCAAATCCTCATGAAAGGCTCCTATTCCAGAATACTAGAAAACAGAATTGATGCCTTCTTCCCCTCTCCACTCAAAGACAGAGGAAATCTGTAATCTGCAGAAAGCAGAATTTCAGGAGGATCAGAGCTTTCCCCTTTTGAGTCCTTGCAATCATAAAACATGAGAACAAGGAACTAGAAGGGAAAAAATAAATAACTGCATTAACTTGATTTCAGAAAACTAAATATGAGGCTGGGAGAACTGAACAAAATATATATGGCTGTGTAGATAGAAACCAGCCATAAGAAGTTGCCAACAGCAAACTGAGTGTAAAAAAAAAAAAAAAAAAAAAAGTTTTATTTTGTGAAAAATCAGGTGAACGGGAGACTAGATACAGGTAGAAAAACATTTGTATTATGAGATTTCTTCAAGGTTCAGAAGGTATGAAGTTTGAGGAATGCACAGAAACCTGCTGAAAATCCTTCTTTCCTAAAGAATTAAAGAGCTCAACCTTAAAAACACTTAACAGCTTATCTACTTACAGTTTATAGGAATAAGCTATACTGCTATAAGCACTGGTATACTGGTATAGCTGTATCCATGCTATAAGGTTTTACTGATTTAACTATGTTGGTTTCTAAATTGATATCGTTATAGAAGTACAAGCACTGTGTGTAGACCAGCCCCTCATATTTAGATGCTACCAAGTTCTTGCTACTTAGATTGTAAACTCCTTGGGGCCAGGGTTGTCTTTTTGTTATGTTTTTGTACAGCACCTATAACAGGCACTACCACAATACAAATAATAAACTATAGTAATAACAATAAAGGAGGGTGCCCATATAAGGTGTTTGCAGCACCCTCCCTAGCCTGCCTCCTCCACACACTCACCTTCCAAAACTTCAGTTATCAACATAGGGATAAGATCTCATGTCTAGCAAGGACCAACCCAGACCTGTGTTATTACTCCACTCAGTACACCCCCCAGCGTATAGTTTAGGGGTGCAGAAAAGGAGACTTACTCAATGTCAAAAATATTTTATTGGTATTAAGGAACAACAGTATTCCGTGACAAAGCGGAATGGATATTTTCAAGACACAAGAGTTTCTTTTTTGTTTTGGTTTGGTTTGGTTTGGTTTTACTAAGGCCAATGAAGCAGTGAAGTACATAGAATATTACTTACCTAAAGCTATCAACCTCACAACATTAAATGAACCTGAACTAAAATTCTTCAGAAATATTGCGATAGTACCACAATACTTGCCTAAATGCTGTGAGTAACCATGACTAACATTAAGTTAAACCATGATCTAACAGTGCATGTTTGAAAAGAGGGAACACCAAGGATTAAGGTGCAACTATTAGAATTTAAATTAACCTTAGTAAATTATTGTTTTGGTAAATGGCTATCTATCAAACATAAGAAATGCTCTCTTTCTATTTACTGGTAAATTTACCCAGAGTGTCATATATTTGATTTCTGTGGCAATCTTTGGATGTTAATAGAGTTGTACTGATTCATTTAGGAAATCAGTCCAGGGTAAGGATAGTATGGATTAATTCCAAGTATAGATGTTCTATATCATGTGTTAAGTACAGTTGTAACATAGAAACTTACAATTGTAAGCAGTTGGTATTAAGTATCTTCAAATGGGGAAACAAATGAGAATAGTTTCCTGGGCTTAAGATATCAAAGTTAAAATTCTTCATACAAAACTAGGGCTGGCTGCTTTAAATATATAATTTGGTATAGTCAGGATCTTAGACACCCAATGAAAAGATCTAAACTTTCCTAAACTTTTAGTTTTGAAATAATATAGAATGTTGCATACTACAGGAAAAGCATCTCTGAGTTCCAGGACTTGCAAATTAAGGAAAATGTGGATGGACAGTTGTTTGAGGCTTAAACTCAGAAGACGCCGACATCCTTTTAAATAAAAGATTCCCATTTCATCCATTTGAAATCACAAGGAATTCAGTTAGAAGATACATGCTAGTAATACAATTGGGATGAAATGAAAAAATAGTGTTTTACTCAATGTGTGCCCCTCAGACTAGTAAAACCAATTCCTTTTTTTTAATAAATTTTGTCACTGATTTTTGAAGCACATAATCATATACATACATAACTTGCAAATGCGATCAAATAATACTGAGACATGCTTACTAATAGCAATAATAAAGGGCATATAAGTAATTTAGATTCATAATTTAAAAATACAATTTTAGCCTAGACACAAGAAATAGTACATCTCTGTTCAGCCAGCATTCAGGTTCTGTAGCAATGAATGCAGTATTAAAAATCTAGATGAGATAACTGGTATATAACATATGGAAATTATAATACCAGGCTGTAAAACTATGTAACCCAGTGGTTTGAGTCTGACAATGTGCCACTGCACAAAAAGTATGGATCAGCAATTAGGATACACTGTCCTCAGCACAATGATGCAGTTTGTCATGAATGGGTAAGAGCTATGCTATAGGGTACTACTAAATATGAGGCAAGACATTTCCCCAGACTACTGTATAATGGTAGTGCACTTTCGCTTTCACAAGTTCATCTTTCCAAAGAAGATAATTCAGGTAATTCAATGTGCCAATATTGAACTGTTGGGGTCTAAAATAACCCATTTTTTCTGGTATAGCTTGTTTTGTTCATGAGGGGTAATTTTACCATCAGTACGTAGCAGAAATTTGCCAGCATAGCTGCATCCACACTAGGAGTGCTTTGCCAGCATAGTATACAAGTAGTCCTATACTAGGAAAGCACTCCTAAGGTAAACTTGGCCATCTTTAGATTTGGGACAGGGACCGTCTCTTGTTCTGTGTTGTACAGCACCTCCTGGACCATGACTGGGGCTCCTAAACACTATAGCAATACTACTACTACTACTAAACTTTTTACAGAAGGTGGGGGCATTTTGCAGAAGACAGTATTAAAAAAAAAATAGGGCTGTCAAGTGATTGATTAATCACACTGTTAATAATAGAATACCATTTTTAAAAATATTTTTGGATGTTTTCTACATTTTCAAATATATTGATTTCAATTACAACACAGAATACAAAGTGTACGCTGCTCACTATATATTAATTTTTGAGTACAAGTATTTGCACTGTAAAAAAACTAAAGAAATAATATTTTTCAATTCACATAATACAAGTACTGTAGTGCAATATCTTTATCATGAAAGTTGAACTTACAAATGTAGAATTATGTACAAAAATAAAACAGTGTACAATTTTAGAGCCTGCAAATCCACTCAGTCCTACTTCTTGTTCAGCCAATCGCTCAGACAAACTCATTTATTTACATTTGCAGGAGATAAATGCTGTCTGCTTCTTGTTACTGTCACCTGGAAGTGAGAACAGGCGTTCTCGTGGCACTTTTGTACCCGGCGTTGCAAAGTATTTATGTGCCTGATATGCTAAACATTCGTATGCCCCTTCGTGCTTCTGCCACCATTCCAGAGAACATGCTTCCATGCTGCTGACGCTCGTTAAAAAATAATACGTTAATTAAATATTGACTGAACTCCTTGGGGGAGAATAGTATGTCTCCTGCTCTGTTTTACACACATTCTGCCAAGTATTTCATATTATAACAGTCTCAGATGATGACCCAGCTATGGTGACCAGATGTCCCGATTTTATAGGGACAGTCCCGATTTTGGGGGCTTTTTCTTATATAGGATCCTATTACCCCCCACTCCCATCCTGATTTTTTACACTTGCTAGACCCAGCACATGTTGTTCATTTTAAGAACACTTTCACAGCAGATTTGACAAAACACAAAGAAGGTACCAATGTGAGATTTCTAAGGATAGCTACAGCACTCGACCCAAGGTTTAAGAATCTGAAGGGCTGTCCAAAATCTGAGAGGGACGAGGTGTGGAGTATGCTTTCAGTAGTCTTAAAAGAGCAACACTCCGATGCGGAAACTACAGAACCCGAACCACCAAAAAAGAAAACCAACCTTATGCTGGTGGCATCTGACTCAGATAATGAAAATGAACCTGCGTCGGTCCTCACTGCTTTGGATTGTTATCGAGCAGAACCTGTCATCAGCATGGACACATGTCCGCTGGAGTGGTTAAAGCATGAAGGAACATATGAATTTTTAGCGCATCTGAAACTTAAATATCTTGGGACGCCAGCCACAACAGTGCCATGAGATCGCCTGTTCTCACTTTCAGGTGACATTGTAAACAAGAAGCAGGCAGCATTATCTCCTGCAAATGTAAACAAATGAGTTTGTCTGAGCGATTGGCTGAACAAGAAGTAGGACTGAGTGGATTTGCAGGCTCTAAAATTGTACACTGTTTTACTTTTGAATGCAGGGTTTCTTTGTACATAATTCTACATTTGTAAGTTCAACTTTCATGATAAAGAGATTGCACTACAGTGTTTGTATTAGGTGAATTGAAAAATACGTTTCTTTAGTTTTTTTACAGTGCAATACTTGTAATAAAAAATAAATATAAAGTGAGCACTGTACACTTTGTATTCTGTGTTGTAACTGAAATCAATATATTTGAAAATGTAGAAAACATCCAAAAATATTTAAATAAATGGTATTCTATTATTGTTTAACAGTGTGATTATTCGCATGATTAATCATGATTAATTTTTTTAATCGCTTGACAGCCCTAATACTAATTACAGTCAAAGGGCCAAGCCCTAATGTTGTAGTCATGTGGATGCAGGAGTCTGCCCAAGGACAGATAATTGCATGATCAGGGCATTAGGACCAGCTACAACAAAGTCTATAGCAGGCAACTGGAGAGGAAATGAGAGTGGGGACAAGGAAAATAGCGAGAGGAGCATGTGGTTATATACAAGCTATCAGACAATGTAAGTATGATTTAGTTATTCCTCGGTCTGATTCAGTACATTTTCTCATTGTTTGGGAGTTACCAATTTATTTTGACACTTGATTTTCACTTTTACAAAAAGTTGTATTTGGTTATTTATTTATTTTTTCTGTCTTTATTTATTCACATTTTTACTGAACAGCAGTAAAAGAGCGTCCATCCAATGATCGGGGGACCCTGGATAATATCGTAAAAATAAACTAAGAAGGAATCTAACCCATCAATTCCACAAGTCAAATTAAATCAGATAACTCAGCTACAATATAACAAAAATTATCCCGAAACTGTATCTGAAGATAAGCAATAACAAAATCTGAAAGGGTTGAGCAAGACAATTAGCCAGCCAATTTCTTCATACATGTAGGGCTATTTTAATACAGTACTGACAGCCATGGAATGGGGATTTTATTTGCCCTATAAGTACAATTCTGGAGAGATCCTCTTCCTTGATTTATAATGGGGGCTGGAGAACATGCAATTAAAAAAAAAAAGAATAAGAAAAGACAGTCTTTCAGAACTAAGCTTCCCTAAAGTCTGGCAATACTCCACCCAAGAGAAAAACAGTACAGTACTCCTATTACTCAAGTGTTCAGGACTTGCATGCTGGAATCAACTTCTTTATCATGCAGATAGATTGCTTCAGAGGGGTAAGGAGATTAAATATCTTCCCAAATCGTGCTTGAACCATGGTCCTCTAATAATGCAGGGTTCACTGAATCATTCAGCAGAAATCAGGATACTTTTCCTGAGCAGAGAATACTTTTCCCAACAACAAAGGGAAGACACACAAATACCCCTGCCATACACTGATAGGCCTATTGAGCTACTCTGCAGGGACACATAATAGCTTATATAGTAGGGGAACGGAATAGAAAAACAAAATTAAAATACTGGAAAATATAATTGCCCAAGCTGAGCCTGAATACTGAATAAATAAAACCACTGAAAGTAAAAATAAGCTCTTCTATAATTAGCAAATAGGAAACTGAGTTTGACAGGAACATTGCTAAAAAATTGATTTCAAACATTGGTACAAACTGGGTTATTAAAATTAGGACAATATTAGCTCCGAATCTTACATAATGGAGAAGCCAACAGGAGCATTGAGGCAATTTCCCAATTCGTTTGCATGTTAAGCCATTATCCCACTCTTATTAATAAAAGATTCATGTCCTATAAACAATTATAAAGCACCAGAGCTAAAAATGATTCTTAGCTTTTAAACTTCATTAAGTAATCTAGCCAATCTTCCTAAACTTGATTCTCTATTTTCAGTGTCTCAGACTTGAGAAGTTACATTAAAAGTTCTTGCCACAGCAATCTCAGTTCTTCCTGAGGGCAAAACTCCTGACCCAAAAATTTTACTAGTCATTAATAGAAACAAAAAATGCAAGAATGACAACTGGAAATGTTCTGTTCTGTCTGTCAGTGCTCCAGTCTTATAGGGCCCGATGGTAGCTGTCCCCAAACTGGCCCTAACATGGCCATGTGATGAATTAGAAGGAGTGAAACACAGATGGCCCTTCTATGTAAATCAAATATTAAACAAAATGTGAATCTATAGAGTAATTGCATTTGTAAACTCTGATCTAGAAATCAGGGACAAAGAATAATGAAAAGAAATAATGATTAATATAGCAATTGACCTTCATTCAGATTTCAAACTAGCTAGATCAACATTGGTCACTTGAGACATCATTTGAACTTAATTTGGTACTTTATCCTTTTTAAAAAAAAAAAATGTTGAAAACATTTTAGTTATCAACTCCAAGAAAGCATTCAGTTCAGTTGGGTGGGATTTTCTTTTATCTCAAGAATTCGGTCATGAAAGAGACGCACTTTTCTTTCCCTGTAGCAATATATCTCCTAAACTTCATTATTAAAAAGATGTCCCAAAAAATGAGGTGCAGACTGGAGTTATATGCAATAAAAATATTTTACATGTCTGAATTCCTGAAAGTATAAGAAATATTCTAATTCTGTATCAAATTCAACTTTCTGCATATAAATGAAAGTAACCCAGTGGATAAATACGAACAATTCTTTGTGCAAACTGATTGCAAAAAGGACAAGTCCCAATAAACTGGAAAGAGGAATCTCTACCATATTGTTGTAAATTGATTTCCAACCTCAGAGACTTTCTCCCACTGGAAGATAGTCTCATGTAAATCCAATGCAAATATGAGGATTAATATAGAATCTGACTTCCTCTCCATGCTTTTCTCAAGATAGAGGGTCAAGACTTCAGACTTCAGGAAAATGACCAAATTAGATAAGACTCCATGCATCCAATGGATCTTTTACACCTTACTTTGGTCTCTAGCAAATACTAATATGAGTGTCCCTAGCTTGCTGTCCATCCCTCACCAAGGAACAATACATTATTGTGTCAATAGCTATTTTACTGCTGCAATTTATGGAACAGATCACCAGGTCTGTCCAAGTTGCACTCAGCGCAGCACCTTGCAGGCAGCGGAGAGGGAAAAGTGGAGCTAAACCACCTTTTTGCTCCCCTAATTCTGGGACTGATTTGGGGCTTGCTTGGTCCATGGCTTAATTTAGAGCAAGTGGACCATTCTGCCAGCCAGGCATCACTGGAACACAGCCTGCTCCTGCCCCATTCTTCACCTTGGAATGCCTTTATAGAGTGGGGAGGAATGAGTGGCATAGAGTCAGCTGTGTTGGTTCTAATATCACCAAATTTCCCCTGTATGACAAGGGAATTTCCAGATGCTACTTTAAGTTTTAAATCCCCTTTCTGCCACTGAAGTGGCCCATAAAGGGAGCTGAGTAGCTGACCCCCTGTATGTATTGGCTTTTTAGTCAGGTTTTCACAAATTATTACTTATTTGTTTATAACTTTTGCAAGATTGTGTGATGTGTAAGGTGATACAAAGGTGAGCAGCGTGTGGGCTGCAAAATATTGAGGGCGAGAGAGTGTCTTGCTTGCAAAATGCTTTGGAAAAAATATTGGTGAAATGAGAAGCTGATTCAAAAAAAGCTTTCTTTACTCTTAGTTTAAGAACTTAAATAGGATTATTCTCATTGAAAACATAAAAGATCACCAATATGTGAATCGGGGTGCAGGGTGGGGGAGTTGAAGAGCAGAGGAACTCACTATTTGTTGCGCTTTTTTTTTTTTCTTTTAAGTTTACGATGTTCTCTCAGTGTAACCAGAGATTTCCACCTGCTATGTAAGATCATCTCATTACGAAGTGTTCACCTCAGTGTGTTTGTTTTTGTAGATCTGGAGACTCAACTGCCAGAATATGGAATCTCAATGAAAATAGCAACGGTGGTTCCACTCAGCTAGTTTTGAGGCACTGTATAAGAGAAGGAGGACATGATGTCCCCAGCAATAAGGATGTGACTTCATTGGACTGGAATGTGAGTTAACTTCTGGGGCCATTCACAGTTTTTAACTGAATGAACTTAATTCTGATGCAATCATAGTTACTATGCCTTTATAGTTAAGGTGATCAGAACGTCTTCTCTACCCTACTAACTTCCTTCTTGTTTTCAGAAACTCATAATAGACTAAACTTTCATCGGTCGGGCTGAAATTTTCTAAGGTTGTTGATTTTCCTTAGGCTTAATAATTAGTGTGTTTATATATTTATTTTGGGGATTGTGAGTAAAAATGGCTCAACTGTTTTTAAAGATGAGGGAATAAAAAAGGAAATGTCAGTGGGACTCCGTATCAGCACAAGATCCCAGCTGGATCCATTGGCTAATCATGACTATTATTACAGTGCCCCAGTGTGAGCTAGGCGCTCCGCAGAAGAGAAGGGTAAGGCCCTTCCCCAAACAGCTTGCCATCTAAATTGGAGACTTGACATAATGAATGAAGGTGATGCAGAGTAGAGGAAGGTCAGGGTTAAGAAAGAAGACAAAGATGAAAGATAGCGAGTGTTCTTGATTCATTTGCTGTGGGCTCTGTGGCAAAGCGGAATTTTCAGAAAGGATTTAAATAGGGAGATGCTAGTGACTTGATAGACCAGCATAAGGAAATAGAGAATTCAATGCATAGGGGGAAGCATGAAAACAGGCACAGAGACAATTATGAGAGAAGTATAGGGTGACCAGATGTCCCAATTTTATAGGGACAGTCCCGATATTTGGGGCTCTCTCTTATATGGGCACCTATTACCCCCCACACTCTGTCCTGATTTTTCACTCTTGCTATCTGGGCACCCTAGAGAAGTAGGAGAAATAGATAGGAAGGGGCATCCTTCAATGGGCGATCATCTTATTTAATTTCCGGACCTATTGTGATACCAATATTTATCCTGAAGTTTATTCTAGTATTTATGTAAGCAAGCCTTTCTAATGAAACACTCAATGTGATCCCAGATTGTTACTGAGTTTTCCAAGGCAAGTAAAAACAAAGGAAACTGGTATCTTATAAGATGCAAATTTGGACAGTATTTGTGCATCTTCCACCTGACCTTTCTTTCCCCTCACTCATGTTCTCTTTTGTAATTGTCACTTACGCATTAGCTAGCGTGCAACTTGAATGTATGTCCCAATAAACCTAACCTAGGTTTTGATTTCTTTTCTACATCTTTCTATATTTGAGTTAAGTGCACAGCTATTCTGTCTCACTCTTTTTGGAGGATAGGAATGGACACATCTGTTGATGATTATTTTATGCTTTTCTTAGCAACGTTTTATTCTGGATGCTAATAAAGCCATCTGCCATCATTATTTAATTAAATCCACAATATTCATCATTGTCCAGTGTGAAAGTTTCACACTGGTTAATGTCTAAAAGCCAGTAGTTATTGCATTCTGTTTTCATATGGATTGGATTAGAAACATTATAAAGAAACATGCAAATTAGAATTTATTTGCTAAATGCTCTAAAATCCCTGTTTCTCAACTAAAAGATTCCCATAAAAATCATTATATCTCAGTTTTGTCTCAATCCTTTTGGCTAAGTTATTCTATTTGACGGAGCAACTCAATTTAATGGTTCATTTGCGGTTTTTATTCTCTCGTTGTTGCCAGCAGTACTAACCTCTAATTTAGGATGTAACTGAGTAGTGATACTTGCTTTCTCTCTTTGTGGGTTGTCAAATTTCCCTTACTTCAGAAAACACTGACTTGAGGATGAGTGAATCAGGGCTGATTCAGTATAATCTCTAGTAACCTTTCATTTATATTGGCTTTTCCACATCCAACAGAGTGATGGAACACTATTGGCTACAGGATCATATGATGGTTTTGCAAGAATATGGACAGAAGATGGTGAGCCATTCAGTAGTTATTGTTTTCAGTGATTACAAATGATTAATAGTACTGTATTCCATCTCCCAGACAAATCATAACATTAAAATTTTTTGTTTTTACATTTCAGGTAACCTTGCAAGCACCTTAGGTCAACATAAAGGTCCCATATTTGCTCTGAAATGGAACAAAAAGGGGAATTACATTTTAAGTGCTGGTGTTGATAAAGTTAGTATTAAAAATATGTAACTTTGATGTGTGAACGTGCAGATGCTCTGAGCTTATATTGTTTGAATTTCAACATCTCCTTCTGCTTTGGAAATTCAGCAAAGCTTGCCTAATTTGTTTTTTGTTGGGCCTTGATTTCGTCAGAGTAAGTGACTAACTACTCTCCTGTGGCTGGATAAATTTGTACCACGTGACATACGGTTTTAACAAATCCTCACTTTGCTGTCTGTCGCATTGAATCCCAAGCATTGCTCAGACAAAGGAAGTGAAAATCTCATCCCCCAATTTATGTATATACATTTAGTCTAGCACTTGTAAATACCTCAGGAGAGGGAATCTGTTTTAAGTTCTCTTGTGCCCTCTAGTTCATTTCAACAATCAGACAAAGAAATCTGAGTAAAGAATTTATGGTTTTGTTTGCAAATCAAGCAAAATCTGGTGATTTCATCTCAAAATCAGGCACAATGTGACAGCTTCAGCTGAGTGTCCTGTTTGAGTTAGAGATTGAAAACTCAAATTACTACTGAGGGGGGAGCACAAACCCATTTGAACTGTAACTGGAAATTAACCTCCCACAAATCCCTGTAAATGGAAACTTTTACTCCTTCTAGTGCTATAGTAACTTTTGTCTCCCAACAGCAGAACTATTATTCCAGTGGACATACTTTCTCCGTAACAGCAATAGTTCTTTAGATGGTTACATTATCAGTGAAATCCGGCATCCCATGTTTAAGTTCTGGAAGTATATTTTTCTAATACATTTACAATTCACTCAAAAAGTAGTGCTTAGTTCTGTAGGGATTTTGCTTAAATTTGCTATGCAATAGATCCATAGGAAGCAAATTTTACATTCATCTGGCCCACCACGACGACGGTACACCATTTATATTTTTCTGTTAGATTAATTTCTCACATGGTGACTTAGTAATGATATGTACAGTATCCGTTGGGTTTTCATAATACAACTCAGATTGCATCATGCAAAAGGGGGGAAGTCTCATCTAAAAGAGATGCTAATTGAAATAACTGTAGCAAAACGCTCAGAAAGATCAGCCTCATAAAGTTGCTCAGAGCTATCTTCTGGCTAATACATTTAAGAGGGAACCCACGCTCATTGGGTTCATTGCTGCCTCTGTAGTACTGACAGTTCAATATCTACAGTTGTATTATTTTCTCATAACAGGTGAATTGGAACAGATATATATGTATACATCTTTGCAATAGCTGAAGGCTCTCAGCAGTCAATAATGTTATCAGGGTGTCTTCTAGAATTGCTCTGCAGTGAGCTTTCTTTTTTCCTATTACTTTCCAAGAGGAATGGTAACTAATCTTTATTTCTTCCTCTGAACACAGACAACAATAATTTGGGATGCTCACACAGGGGAAGCTAAGCAGCAGTTTCCTTTTCACTCAGGTAATTACCATTTATATTTTGTTTCAAAATATTTTTTTCCTTAATTTTGGCAGTCTGAAAATATCCCCAATGCAACAAGATATGCATGAAAGTCTAACAAATTCTAACCCACACTTTGTGCCTTACTTTTCATGAGCTTCAATGCCCTGGTCTTGTCCTCTGATCAGGAGAAGAAGGGGTTCTGTGAGAACCAATCCTATAGGCTAGAGTGAATTTGCCTTACTGAAATTCTAGTAGAGGATTATTTCCCAGCCATAATTACCTAATAGGAATTATTCATCTAGCTTCTACATGCTTGAGCTGGATTAGGGTTAACATGGGGACCCTGCCTTTTAGGAATTGTCATTTGTTCATTTTTTTGTTTTTGTGGGGACCTCCAGCATTTCTTCTCCACCTGCTTCTAAAGTCCCATGCTGCGAAGCACTAGATATAGATCTCTCCAGAGTTTCCAAGCACTGGCCAAAGGGGATTCTCAAACTACAAAACTCAGATCCAGGGGAGGAATTTGATCACTCTGAAGTCTGATCTGGGATTTTGGTTTGGCCCATTTTTAGAGGTCAGTTGCTAAAGCCAGGTCTGGGTTGAGATTCTGAAATCTGCCACCCCAAAAAGTGTGATGGTGTTCAGATCTGGGGTTTTGGCCCTGTCTCTACTAGACAGTGGCAAGAGATGCTCCCTCTTCCACAGCAATTGAGCATGCTACCAAGCGTCTTGGGCAACAAGCAAGCTATGACCTAATCTTGGATCCCCACGTGACCGGTTCTACAGGGTGATATAGTTGAATTCAAAACCTAACATTGGAAAAATGTTTAAAATTAAATATTTTATTAGGCATAGTCATATAGTGATATATCTTCTTATCAAGCTGGCATTATAATTAGTAACAAAATCCAAATTCTGGCTCTAGAAGTATTATAGTTCCCCTTGGGTTTAACCACAACTAGCTAATGCATTTTTAAACATCATTGTCTTCATCTAAACTAGGTGCTAAGTTTATGTTTAAACACCTGTTATTTAGCATGTTTAGTTTGCTTAATAGCTAACATTTAGTCAGCTAACATATTTAAAACATCACTCATTTTCCCATTTTGAACAACCTATAACCATTACTGGCCTCCGATGCAGGTAGAAATTATTATTCCTCAGAAAACACAAAGTATTCTGATAGTCCATGTTCCTATCAGATTTTCACTGCTTTTTGCCACTTATCTTATAAAACCGTGCACTAAGCTGCCTGCATGGAGAAAGCAGTCTCTGTTTGCAAATGTACTTATGTTATTCATTGTGGCATTTTATTTTTTGTTAGTAGTATTCTGTAAAATCACCCTCTGCACTGTAAAGTGATGTACTGATGAAAAACCTACACCCTCTTAGCTCCCTAGAATAGTGTTCCTACTGGATAGGAGTACATATGAAACAAAGTCATCCTTCAGGAATGATGTGCATCATACACACACCTCATGGTTTGCTTTTATATTAATTGGTAACTTGATTAGGTCTTCCAACGTAATGTAATAATCTCTATCCGCATTACAAAGAGTTCAGGACGTATCTTCCACCATCTGTGCTATGTTTTTCACTGGGCTCAGGAGGTGTGAATGAATGACGGTTGTGTGGGTGCTAATATTATTGTTCATTTCAGATTGATTATGTTAATTTTCAAAATGGAATAGAACAATTACGAATACTGGATGTCCCTGGGATCTCCACTATTGCCTGGCCAATAACCTATAGGTCTAATCCAAGGCTCACTTTAGTCACTGGGAGTATTTCCATTGATATCAGTGGGCTTTGGATCAGATCCTTATGAGAGGCCTAGGTTTGGCCTTGCAGCCAACCTTCCCCAGAGCAAACTGTTCTGTGGCAGGAACTTGTGCTCTGTCTAGGGAAGGTCATATATCACCTCAGGAGTCTAATGTAGACAAGGCACACTGCCTTTTACATATACTAATCAGGGCCATTTAAAACCTTGGGGGGGAGCTGAGACTTTAACTTGACCTGCTTAGCATGTGTTAAAATCTGTACTGCCTTGTCTACACTAGACTTTTAGAACATGTGAGTGAGGATGTTAGCCAACACAGCCTAACAACATCTTTATCCTAATCTAGATGAGTCAGAGTCCTATTCTACCTGGGCCTGGAGGCCTCCATGCCCCTGAAGTTCCCTGACAGATTGGTGAAGTCTTGTAGGTCCAAACCTAAAACTCCCATAACTTTCACAATGGGCTCGTAGGTATCTTGCATGCATCCAGGATTTGATTAGCCCTTTTATAAAGATTTACTACTATTCTTCCCAGCCACCAGAGCAGACTTCAACTAGAACACGTTCCCAACGTTCATTTCATTAAAATTCAGTGAGAGAATCCTGTTTTCAGATGGATCGATGTTTGGACGCACATATAAAGCACAACCCAAGCGTAAATTGGTACTGGGTCACTAATGAGAGGAGTTTAGCTAATTGATTTTTACAGTATATCACTGGTAGCCTTATAATAGCAAATATACTTTTATTTTGGGTGCTCATTTGTGGAAAAATTTCAGTGAATGCCTGCGCCGTATTTAAGAAAGATCATTCTTAACACAATATATAAATCACAGTATTAAACATGTAGCTAGGAGTACAAGGAAAAGCTTTGGTCTTGTCATTTTCAGTGTCATGCAAAAATCCCCAAATGCCTTGATAGCATTGTCTAAATAGTAATGCATAGCTAGGTGTGTGATTATTCTGAATACCCATATGGCTTAAATGTGCAATGAGGCGTGAGGGCAGAAGCCAAATGCCTTGAACTATGAGGAAGTTGTTGCTTTCTAACTGCAATTCTTGAAATGTGTAGTTGTTGCTTTTATTAAATGTTGTTGTAACCTTTTTTTTTTTAGTCGAGTTACTCATTTTCATACAGCATACTTGGTTATTATTTCCAATACATTTTATTTACTTATTTTCTGAGTAAACATATGATTCAATAAAATAAACCACACCAGTGAATATGAAATTCTACCAATATTATAGTGTCACCCCAGCAACCCGTTTATGATTCAAATGACACTTCCTTTGTAATTCCATAATTTTAGGTGCACGCAGCTTTCTGAAAATTACTTTTGGACTGCAATTTCTCATTCTTTCTATTAGCCCCAGAAAAAGGGTACTGATGTTGATTAGGATACATCTTTATTGACTTTAAAACAATGAAGCAAAACTGTGCAGCAGAAAAATAATAGCAGAGAAACACTGTGAAAACAGAATCCTGGGCTGCTTCATGATCCCCTCTAACCATACTGAGCCCACATCGCTACAGTGATCTCTCTTAAACATGCAGGCTTTCCTCACCTTTCTGTCAGACAGAATTCCTCCCTCTCTCACAGAATTCCTCAGTTTCATCATTAATTCTATACATGATGTTTTTCTGTGAAGCATTTCTGCCTTGCCAGTGTAGCAGTATTTCTTTTAATTGAGAGGGTTAAAGAAAGCCCCATGATGGTTCACGAGGCATGTTCTCTCCTGTCAGTTTTAGATATTACACACATTTACTCTAAGGTGCTTAGTTTCATGAGGATAAAGTCAAAACAAAATATATTAAATGTAATACATTTTTTTGGTTTCCAAAGGAGACATACTTCCATCTTTATACTTAAAAAACATTGCTCAGAACAACTTTGGCTAAAAAAATTTCAAAGGTCTCCCCATCATTTTAACAATAAACCTACATTATATCCTCACCCCAAATAAATTCAACTTTAACCCCTTTCTAAATCCTGTTAGATTGTCGTTATTACTGACACATACATAAGTGTCCTGAGAATGAAAACTAATACCTCTGTTAACAGATCTCATTCCATCCTTTAGAGGACAGCTAAATTCTGTCTTTGGCAACAAAAGAAAGCAACTGTGGTAGGCCTTGTCTATAGTAAAAGTTGTACTGGTTTAACTTTAAATTGGTTTAAAAAACAATTTAGTTAAAGCACTGCAAAAATCTTTGTGGACATTTTTAATTTCACTTAATCGATTTATCTTAAGTTGGTTCCTTACCAAATTAAACTACATCTATATATAAAACAAGTTAAAACCAGATTAACAAAAGTGCACACAACTATAGGCTTAAATCTGGTCATCACCTAAGGAGTCTCACAGGAAGGTAACATATGAAGCATCCATGGTACCCATTGCTAGGTAGCTAATAAACAGAGTCCCTAGAACAACTACTGAACTACTGTATATTTTTTTCATATCGGACATCCACATAGCAATGAACTGTTCCAGGTCTCTCATAGGCCAATCACTAATTGGTGCCCTTGGTCAGGTTGGTGGCATGGGGAGAATGACTTGGGTAGCTGTTTCTTTGCCATATTCTCTAACATTCACTCTTTTGTTTGTGCTTCACAGCCCCTGCTCTGGATGTAGATTGGCAGAACAACACTACTTTTGCCTCCTGCAGTACTGACATGTGCATTCACGTATGCAGACTTGGCTGTGATCGCCCAGTCAAAACCTTTCAAGGACACACAGTAAGTTTAAAGAGTTTGAAATTTTAGGAGTCATTACTAGCATGTGGTAGCTGGTGATGTTAAACAGCTTCTGTGTTCTAGGACCAACGGTGTTTATATCCCTTTCCTTCCCCAAAGACGTACTCTGTAAAAATGACTCTCTGTCTTTGAAAAGCGATTCACTGTTCTAAATCACAACATGCAGGCAAAACCCTCAGCTCACACAGTGAGGGCATTTACATGTAACTGACTCTAAAGACTCAGAGATACATCAGTAAAATTTCATCTTCCGCTTTTGTAATCTCTTTAACAACGTGATGTGAATTACAAGGACGAAGGGAACAATTTACTTTTAACCATTGTTCAGTTGTAGAATTAATTGGGTCGAGTAGGATCAGATCCGTTAAGAGATACTTCCCTTATCCTTCTCCCCATTCCCCACCTGCCTATATACTGAAATATACTCATATTTTTCTCTTCTTGACTATCTCTCTTTGTGACTATTTAATGGTAGCCACAGGCTAATGTTGCAGACTTTCTTTCACAAGAACACTGCTGAGCTACTCTACCGTATAAAATCACTTTTAGTAACTCTCCTCAACTGGCCACCTCCCCCTGAGGGAGAATTGGTCCATATGGAGACTTGTTGGCTACAATTCTCAATTAAGCTGGTGTTTTCTCAAAAGATACTGCTGCCTCCACAATAGGCCTTCATCCATAGGCTGATGTTTTCTATTGAGTGGACTGACTGCTCCATTGCGCACATGGGCCAAATCCTGCCTCAAATATGTGTGTGCAACTCGTGTTAACTACAGCTGAAATTGTGTGTCTGTATCTGAGGGGGAAACGAGTTAAAAATAGTTTCAGGTACTATCCCTGCCACCGAGGACTCCACCCAATTACGGTTCTTACAACACATTTTTCTCTTTTAAAAATGCTTTTTTCCCCCGTTACCATGTGAAAGGCCCATAGGAAACAGGGGAACTGACTGACTAGATGGGGAAACAGTGGGTCTGACTACACACAAAGTGTTGTCAAATACACAAAGTAAGCTGGAGAAAAACAAAGAAAAAAAATATCCCCTAATTTCCTATAGTTATCGTCGCTGCAGGTGTTATTTGTACAAATAGTGGATAACAAAGTTTTCAGACTGAAAGGTGGTTTGGAAGTTGATCCAGTTTTAAAGACCACAAACCAGCTAATGCTCCAAGTTGCATTTTGTCTTAGTACATTAGTACACACACTGGTATAGACAAAGCACCTCTGGAGAGTTGCACTATTTGAGAACATTCCGTAGAACTTTGTGTGTGTGTGTGTGTGTGCATATGTATATGCATATATATTCTTAAGAAAAGGTATTTGTTAGATGAATGAAATGTCAACCTCAGAAATTGTTTTAAATTATCTACAGTACAGACCCATTTACGTGCGACCCGTTTACAGGCAAATCCACTTAATGCACGGTAGCGCCATACCTCCCAGTGCTACCTATTTAACACGCGAGACTCGTTAACATGCAGTACAGGAACTTGCTATGTAGCACTATAGATTTGCTCGCTAGCTCACTGACAGAAATCGACAGGAAGTTCGGAGTGGAAACGTGTTGTACTGTACGTCTTTACCGATATTGGTAAAGACATATCAAGCACGCTTAGTCATTGTCACGCTAGAGAGATAGATAATATACAGTAGTACTGTAGTTATATAGTAATATATATACTGTACTACATTCGAAAATTTTAACCATAGGCCTAATATAATGGCAGAGGGCAAGCGTCAGCGTTCCTACACTGTAGAAGAAAAGCTAGCTGCAATAGATCGAGTAAATAGCGGAGAAACCCATCCAAAGTTTCAAAAGATATTGGGATTGCCGAATCAACTCTCCGAGGATGGCTAAAAAACGAATCTAAACTGAATGGCTTTGTACAAAATATCGATTCTGCCGCGAGACTTAAGCGAAAACGTGTGCGCTATTCAGCAAAATCCACAATAGACAAAGCCATGCACATGTGATTTGTTCAGGAAAGGCTGAAAGGAATGCCACTAAGTGGGCCAATTCTTCAAGCCCAAGCAACAAAATTTGGAAATTGAATGGGGGATGAATCATTCCAAGCCAGCAAGGGGTTTATAAGTTGTTTTAAAAAGTGTCATGGCATAGCGCAGGTATCGATTTCTGGAGAAAACCGATCAGCCGATGAATTGGCCGCAAATGCATTTCCTGCCGAGTTAAAATCTATTTTACAAAATGAAGACTACCACGAAGAACAACTTTATAATTGTGATGAAACAGCTTTATTTGCAAAACTGCTACCTGATAAGACTTTAGCTTTTAATTACGAGACACAGAAAACAGCTGGATTTAAAAAGATAAAAGATCATGTGACTCTTCTTTTTTGTAGTAATAAGACGGGCAGTCATAAGCTTACCCCTCTTCTCATTGGCCGCTTTCATAACCCTCGCTGTTTTAATCACCTCAGTAGAGCCAAATTGCCAGCAATATACGCTAACAGCAAAAATGCTTGGATGACGAGACACATTTTCGATGACTGGTTCCCCAACAGCTTTGTTCCAGCTGTTCGTAAGCATCTGCGGTCGAAGAAACTCGAAGCCAAAGCACTTTTGCTACTTGACAATTGTTCAGCCCATTCTCTGGCCGAATCAATGGTATCGAGAGATGGAAAAATTCGAGTGCTATACCTACCATTCAATACAACATCAAAAATTCAACCTTTAGACGAGGACATTATTCAGAATTTTAAAAACAATTATCGACGGGAGCTGAGTTCGGCGATCGTGTCATGCACGTCTTCAGGCATTTCCGAATTCCTGAAACAGTTAAACATGAAGGAAATTATTTATTTAGTTAAAAAAGCTTGGGATGGAGTAAAACAAAAGTCCATTGAAAACTGCTGGATGAAGGCTCTCAGTGATGCCTTTTCTGTCAAAGACCGCTCAGACTCGGAAAACTCCAGCACTGATTCAGAGCCAGACTTTGAAGGATTTTCAGAAGAAGACGTCCTACAAACACGCACGCAGACAAAAGAGGATAAAGGTAAACTTCTCTTTCAAATGATAAAAGATTTTAGTTTGGATACGTCGCTTGAAATCATAACTGAGTGGCTGGAGATGGATGAAGATTGCCCGACTTCAGAATTTCTGTCCGAGGAAGAAATATTAACGGGCTGCGAGGCTACGTCGGACCGCGAAAGTGATGGCGAGAATTCTAATAATGCAGGCCTAAATGACAGTGACGACGAGGATGTCGTTGAAAAGGTCAAAATTTCGCCCACAGAAGCCCTTAGTGTGGTAGAAACTGTTGTAAGATTTATGGAGGAGCAAAATGCGGAATATATCGAACTCGTTCATCTGCAGCGAATGACAGACATCATAAGAAAGAAAAAAAAATGTGAGCATGAAAGAGCAGAGAATAATGGCATTTTTTTCCTGAGTGAATCATAGACACTTTTTTCAGCATGGCCCTCTTAACCCGCGGTCCGTTAACACGCGGTCGTGACGGCTTCACTCCCGACATCCGCCCATAAACGGGTCTGTACTGTAATTGTTGCACCATTAAATGGTCTGGGACTAGGGTTTGTTGAATATTTTGTCGTGTGGGAAGAATCTGATGATTGCCAGACTTTGCTCCTGACACCATGTATGTCAGGAACATGGTAGCTAATTGTGTGGATCATTCATTGACACACAAAATTGGTTTCCCTTCCTCGTATGTATTTGGATAGTGTGTTGTGAAAAGGGATGTGTTCACATGTAAGGTAATGAAGAATGTAATGTAATTTTCAATAGTTTCACTTGTTGGAGTAATAACACTTGAGTGCCCTCTGCTGGGTGCCAGGCACAATGCAGGCAACTTGGAATGTTCACATAGAAAATCAATCTTTATTTCAGAATGAAGTCAATGCAATTAAATGGGACCCTTCTGGTATGCTACTAGCATCCTGCTCTGATGATATGACATTAAAGGTAATGTAATTTGATGGCTTGCCTCCAGACTGCTTAGTATTTTTCCCCAGTAGAAATTTACTTTATAAGATTTTCCATTCATGTTGTTAAAAAAGACCTTTTTGTCTCCGTTTACATTTTTCCCCCCAGCCTGATGCTACCATACTATTAAAACTCTCTGCATGAGTGGTGGTTTCATCTTACCATTTTTGAGTGAAATAAGAATGAACAAAGAGAAGCAGACAGAAAACTGAAGCATGCTATTTTTATTAGGATCTACTGTCTAATATGTCACTGTCATGGAATTATAGCAGTTGGAACTGAAGACCGTATTTTAGGTCATCCTGTCTCCTTGCCAACACAGGATTGATTCTCACTGTACATTAACAAGTGTTTAACCACCGTAATTTACAGTAAATACACTAATAAGGTTTTCACCATTTCACCTGGAAGACTGTTCCAGTCTAAAACCTCATCCACACTCAATAGTTAAAAAATATAATTGTCAGTAAGGAGTGTGATTTTTTTTTTTTTTTTTTTTTTTTTTTGCTGCTGACGTAGTTATACTGGTAAAAGCCCTAGTGCAGGTGGAGTTATACCACAGTAAAGATGCTTTACCCAGTGTATTTTATTTTGGTTCCCAAACCAGAATAAACTGTACCAGTATAAGCATTAGTATATTTAAAGGGGCAAAACTTTTAAGCATAGACAAACCCTAAAAGGATCTCACAATTATAAATTATAGACTGAGAAACTTTAAGACCAGAAGGGACCATCATGATCATCATGTTCAGCCTAAATAATATTTTGCTCAGTTTCACCCTCTAACTCCTTGGTGCTTTATACCTCAGATATTTGTTAGATGGTTCTTCTGTTCACCCACACCCATATAAATTTTAATAAATTACCTATCCATATTTAGTCATTTCTCTTAATGATTTTCTCTGAATTTCACCCCATTTCTCCACAGCTTTCTGTTACTTAGATGCCCCAAAGCATGTGCTATTTCCAGACTGTGCTCTCACATTCCTTATTAGTAATTCTACACTGCTGTATATAGCGACAAAAAGTCCTGTGGCACCTTATAGACTAACAGACGTATTGGAGCATAAGCTTTCGTGGGTGAATACTGCATCTGACGAAGTGGGTATTCACCCACGAAAGCTTATGCTCCAATACGTCTGTTAGTCTATAAGGTGCCACAGGACTCTTTGTCGCTTTTTAAAGATCCAGACTAACACGGCTACCCCTCTGATACTGCTGTATATGTGGTTCACAAACACATTGGCTTGTTCTCCTGCTGCTAATTTGTATCCAGTGAGTTTGAGCATTATTGCTTTTCCAGTATCTCTCTACCACTGAATATCTGTAATTTTGGATTATTTTCCCCCCTAAAGATTAGTTGAGGGTTTTTGGTTTGTCAGGCAGCTGCAGAGCAGTTTCACTATAAAACATGTAATGTCCGTTCAACTTATTCTTATTCTGATATTGAAATATTGCCTTGCATAATGGTGCATAAATTATTGATTTGATTCCATCAAACATGTTATTAAAGACATTAGTAAAACAAACCAGAATACCAGCAGGATGCTTGGAACAATCAAGATTTATCTAAGCCATACTTAAAATGGTTTTCATAAATTCACACTATGATTGAAACATGTAATATAAATTCAGGTTAGATTCCATGGCCAGGGCAACAGTTGTCAGCTTCTCTTGATCTCGTGAATAAACACAGTTAAATTTGCAAGGCCTTTGCAATATATACACAATTGTCATATACAAACAGAATAGGAAGGATTGAAAGCCAGGAGTTGAGAAAAGATTGCAAAGTTTAGATACATGGCTGATTTTTTTTTTCCTGATTCACCTGACATAGATTTGGAGTATGAAGCAAGATACATGTGTACATGACCTTCAGGCTCACAGCAAAGAGATTTATACTATCAAATGGAGTCCTACAGGACCAGGCACCAGCAACCCAAACTCCAACATCATGTTAGCAAGGTAACATCCTCTCCTACTGGTGGTTTTTACTAGGCTCTCAGCAAATAAAACTGAAAATAATTTCTGTTAGCGGATGAGAGGGGATTGACCAAAGAGGGAGGAAACGTATAACAAACATGGAAAATGAAGCCATATAGTGCTTAATTTTTAAACAAACTACTTTAGTAAAAAAATATTACAGTTGCCACTGCACCCAACACCCAGGTATCTGGTTTATATAAATGAATATGTTTAATTGAAGCCCTATAATATATGGATCTGGCAGTCCATTAAACCAACTGGATGTACTCTAATGAGGGCCATCAAGCAAAACTACATAGATATTGATATTTTTTTATAGTTCTGTTAAGTGGTGTAGAACAACTCGGGTGGCTGTTAAACTTTCACCTAAAGAAGTCCATTCAAGATTTAACTTCATCCAGGTTTAGACATCTGTTTAATCTTAGTAATGTCAATAGATGCCTGGACCACTGGATTGATTAGCTAATTGGCACATAATGACTTTATCTTCTGTATGATATTCTAGCAGCGTTGTCTCTTAAATGTATTTATTTATTTTGTTGGTCAAGTAGTTTTGTTTTGTTTGGAAGGAAGATTGTTGGGTTTGGGATTTTTTTATACAATACAGGGGATTTCAGCGGTCTTCTCCTAGTCCACGACATTGGATTTAGGTGGATTGTGGTAAGAAACGACGAGTGACTTCTGGGTGGAGGGTGAAAGAAGGTAAAGGACCACTATGCTAGAGAATATGAAGCAAAATTCATTTGTTAGATAAGAGATCAAATCCTCTTAGGAAGAAACTTTCCCTGGGGCAGGTTGTCCTATACCTGTCCACTACAGAGTTACTTCAACCTTCCTCCACAGTAGCAGGTAATGGCCACTGTCAGAGACAAGATACTGGACTAGATGAACAGCTGCTCTGATCCAGTAGGGCAATTCCTATATTCCTACTGCTACCCACAAAACCCCCCAGTGAAGCCAAAAGTTCCAAATACGCACATCCACCGTAATAAATTCCTTTCACTTAAGAGGGTTTGACAGAACTCAGCCCTTCTATACCTCTCCTGTTTGAAGTATTGGTGCACATTTGTTTGTAGGTGAGATGTGTCCTCACAAGTTGTTTACAGTATCTTTGCAAACTGCAGATAAACTAGTACCCTGGTCAGTACTCACTTGTGTTTGACTCTTTCCTGTAGTGCTTCATTCGATTCTACTGTTCGGCTGTGGGACGTTGAACGAGGAGTCTGCATTCATACACTAACCAAACATCAAGAACCTGTCTACAGTGTAGCTTTTAGTCCTGATGGGAAATACCTGGCCAGTGGGTCCTTTGACAAATGTGTCCATATATGGAATACTCAGGTACTCGTTTGATTCCCACACACTAATGAAAAGCGGTTTAGCTGAAACATTAATAACAGAAATGATAAATGGAAAATGTATGTATCTGTGTGCACTGAATTTGTGAACCTGACCATGGCATGAAAACCGTTTGAGCTGATGGTGTGAGATGATGAGCTGCCTGTCCTTTCACATTTTTGCCAAAGGTTCATTGAACATGGAACTGTGCCAAGAAAATCAATTGTCTCAATTTTATGTTAGTGTGTAGCTGAAACTGCACTGTGCACATGAGGCATGTCAAGCTGCCAGTGCAGCAGCCTTTAGAAATGATTGATGCTCCTATTAAGCAGCAAGCTGGGTTCATTTGAGATTCAGATACGCACAGGACTAATTTTTTAAGAGTACTACATATTTGTGAAGAGATTATCATTACAAAGGTTCATGGAGCTGATATTTGACAGGATAACAGGGCTCTGCGATAAACTGGGATACTTGGAGTTACTTCTGTGCAGACTAATGCCCAGAAAGCTTTTTGGGCTCATAGTGACTTCCTAGCAGTGCTTGCTCCAGGAACAAGCTGAATGATTTGAGCTATGCTTGTTTGTACACAGCATTCTTTTTTTTCCCTAGGAAGTAAAAATGTTCAGGACATGAATTTTCAATATTTCTTTCTGTATTAGAAATCGCAGGGACCCTCCTGGCAGTGAAACTGGTGTGGTTCCCACCAGTCGGTGGGGATGGTGGATTTGGGATGGGGCTACAGACAAGTATGTATACACTATGGATCCCAACTCTTCACAGGACAATTGGGTGAATTCCTGGTCCTATTGAAGTCAATGGCAAAACTCTCATTGACCTGAATAGTTCCAGGATTTCACCCCTGGTATTTGTGCCTCACAGTGTAGACACCAATGCACCTCATAGCAAACCCACAATCATAAGTGCCCACATAAAAATAAAATATCGTAAAAGTCAAATCTTGCAAATTGGTTTGCTTTCTAGAGCGGAACTCTAGTACATAGCTACAGAGGCACTGGAGGGATCTTTGAAGTCTGTTGGAATGCGAGAGGAGACAAAGTGGGAGCAAGTGCATCAGACGGATCGGTAAACATTTGTATTCATTCATTGTAAATATTTTGGGGAAAATCCTGTGCCGAGGCCAACACAAGTTCTGGGCACTGTTGCCTTCTCTGGACAAAGCTCAGAGGTGGGTGGGTGTGTTCCCTTATTTAGGGCCCAGTTCAATGCCCCATGAAGTAGATGGTGTCTTTCCATTTACTTGAAGGGGCTTTATATCAGGCCCCTCAATGCACATTTCCTTGATTGCCACCCTTTATTTGAAATATGTTTATGATTAAAGAAACACAAACACTACTGTTTCTTTCTCCTCCATGACCCTTGAAGTGTAAATCCTGCAGATTGTCATGCAGAACCATAACAAGTAGAGATGAGAAACAACTTTTACATCTTCCAGCTCATTAGCTGGTGAATGCAGAATTCTCCCCCAGTCAGTATTCCATGATGCATTATCTAACTTATTGGTAAATTGCTTTATTACAAGATTAGAACCTGAGCGCGCACACATTAAGAATCCAGAATAGCCTTCAGAAATGTTTCTAACTCTTGGGTCTTTTCTTTCTACACCTCTAGGTTTGTGTTCTAGATCTGCGGAAGTAAAGGTGAAGTGTTTTAGAAGAAATTTCAAATGGACCAGCAGTGAATGTGTGGGGAGAAGCACTCTTCAAAACTATTCTTAACAGCTCCAGAACTGTACAAACTTGAAAAAAGTTAGTGTGTACAATGAAACCAACTCTCCCTGGCCACAGAAGTCTAGTATTTTGCCCATAACCCTCATCAAGGAGTAAAAACACAGTCACTTCAAAGGGGGAGAGTATGGTTTTCACCTGGAATATTCAGCCTTGGAAGCATGAAGCCACCAACTAGAGACTGCACTGTTTGGTTTGCATCTGAGAACTTGCTTTGATGGCTGAAAAAAAAAAAAGCTGTGCCAAAAAATAATAATAAAGAAACAAACTAAGCAAAATGCTGTGATAAACCAAAAGGGAAAAAAAAATCCTCCTCCATGTGGTGGCGTATTTTTTTCCTTCCAATTTGGACACTACAGTTGCTCTCCCAAAGGACATTCAAAGACCAGTTTGTACTGATGACATGCGCAACTTTGTAATCAC
The DNA here is from genome assembly GCF_002925995.2 of Terrapene triunguis. Lineage (NCBI taxonomy): Eukaryota > Metazoa > Chordata > Testudines > Emydidae > Terrapene > Terrapene triunguis. The sequence goes on from NW_020664373.1 coordinate 5,173,616, forward strand.
AACACTTTCTATTTTCTAGACTACTTTTTTGTTCAGTGGTTTTTCTATCAGCTGGAATATTATGTCCTGGAGAATCCCGGGCTTAGGTTGGAACTGATTTTTTTTTCTTTTTATTTTTCCTTCCCTTTTCCTTCTTGTTTCTCTCTCTTTCTCTCTCCCTCCTTCCCCCTCCTGTGTGCCCACAGTAGATGCAGCCAGTTGGACATGACAACAAAAACTTTCGACAGTCTGCTTCTCCTCTTTCTCCGCCCTCCCTCCCTCCCGCCCCGCCTATTTTTTTAAAATCCTCCATGCTTCAGATCTTAGCATCTCAAGGGCACTTTCAGCAAATTGAGTAATAAGTGCTTTATAGAAGAATGCAGTGCTGGGGAAGATTTTTACAGGTGAAAGATGACTTTTAAGAGAAAGAACCCAGTGTATTTTTGGAAAAAAATATTTTTTATGTTAAACATAATTTTAAAAGCCTAAAATAGCCACCAAACGTAGACTGCTTTGTGTAATTCAAGCAAAATAATGACTCAAGTGGAATCCAAGGTACATTAAAGATGCAGTATCATTTTCCTCTCCTTTGTCTCATAAAGTTCTGTAAGAAAATGTCATTTCATACAACAACTATCAGGTTTTAAGCAACAATAACCTCTTCCTGCAGCCAGAAGTTTACATGGACTAATTTTTATTTTTGTAGTGGTATGATTATGTACATGTATTAAAAGAATACAGAAGTTTGAGGTTATATATACAGAATTCATATATTTGGGTCCATATACCCAAATACCTGTAGTAGTTAAAGGAAAACAATTGTGTATGCTCTTTCCTGGAGAAATGGTCCCAAATTCATATTAATGCTGCATTCTGTCACTCTCAGTCATGTTCATAGGACTGGAAGGGATCTTGAGAGGTCATCCTCTGCACTCGTGGGAGGTCTAAGTATTATCTAGACCATGCGGACTAGTACCTCATTCCACTAGTCATCACATTGGGCTGATCCTCTTCCCATTAAGTCAATGGGACTTTTACCAGAGATTTAATAGGATCACTCCTTCCCCTTTGGATTCCCCTAGTGTAGGCACTGCAGAAGACAGCTATTAGATTGCCTTCTGGGATGCTTTGCAAATCATGATGACAGAGGGCACAGGGTTGGGGGGCAGAAAAGATGTGCCGTGGGCAGGGTTGCAGCATACGGTGCTGTGGAGATTCCCGGCAGTGCTGTAGACCATGGAGCAGCTCAAGGAGGTGGCCATAACTTAGACACGCCCTAAGAGCTAAACCATGCCAGGGCCCTCTCCATCCCATGGAGTAGCCCAGGATCAGAACAGTGCAAAAGTGGCTTAAAGCCACCATAGTACCTCCATAGCAAGTTGAGTGCTGTGCCTCTCAAGAGGTGCCGCACAGAATCTCACCCGTTTCTTTCAGTGGGGCTGCCCATCAGGAGTAATTTGTAAGACCCTGACCCATAATGCTTAAAGTGGTGTGAAAATGCCCAAGTTACTTAGTATATGGAATTAATATTTTATTTCATCTGAGGTTTTTCTCTCTTTACTATGACACACTGACAGTATCTTGGCCTTTTCACAGGAACTAACCACGGCTCACACATTGCAAGCCCTGTGATGTACGATTGGAGATCAGAAAGTACTTAAAAGAATTAAACTATTAAGATTTTTCAGTCCTGAAGTAGAAACATTTATGTGGAACATTGGTTATTAATTGCTGTTGCTCTTTTTTACCCCCAAAGAATGGAAGGTGGGAAGAAGGCAAAAGTTCTTTTCCTTGTGGTAATAAATCCATAGAGAATTAGACTTTAGGATGCCCAGATGACATTTTTGAACTGTTTTATAATAGCTGCCTAGACTGACCTGTTTAAGCTCAAGATAGGAAAAAGAGTACTTGTTAGAAGAGAGAATTACTCACTAGTGGCATTGTGAGTGTTTATGGTTAGCATTTTAAGCCTGTGCCTATGATGCCCGGTAGCCTTGGGTTGAATTTTCAAGGATAACAGGAAAGCAGCATCTGTTTTGGGGGGCTGCAGAAGACATGCTCAGAAGTGTGCTTCTTCTGGGTTTGCAGTTTGCGTGACTCTTGAACCGGCCAAACATCAAGATGTGGTGATGTCAAGATAGGTGATTTTAGTTCAGTTGCTTTTGTTGCCTGGCTTTCTTGCTACACAGACATATCTAAATCTGATGGAGCCTGTTCCAGGAATTTTAACTGGGAGATACTTTGTGGGTGTCAAAAAAGCATGTTTCGTTTTTGAAATCATCTGAATTAGCACCATCTACTCTCTGCTGAGTTACATAAAGGAAAGAAGGCAAGTAAAGCACAGTTTCAGAATTTGGCAAGTATCAAATTCTCACATGTGAAAGGCGCTGTTGTCCCAAAGAAGAATTCTGTATACATACACATTTTGTTAGCCTTCTACAGCCTGGCCCATTAACCTTCCTGGAGGCTTACAGGAATTGTACCTTTACTGGCTGCATGGAACTGGCCTTGAGATAAAATGGCAACCTTTGAATACGTGCCCAAGCTCTGCATCTTTAATGTAGGTTACTGCATCTTTAATGTAGAAAACACTGGGTCCCTTGTGGGGCATTAAAGGGCCTGACAGTTACAGGGTTAAACACGCACTAACCCCATGCTACATCTTAGGAATTTCCTTTTGATTTGTTTTTAAAAAGAAAGAAAAAACAAACCTAGGTAATTTTAGAACCAAGTGAAGTGCACTTTGTCAAATGTAAGGGTCTGCTTTGGTTTTGGGGTTTACTTTTTCTTTTTCTTTTTCTTTTTTTTTTTTTTTTTTACTTTTTTTTTTTAATTGTGGTTCTTTGTCAATTGCAGAAATGTTCTTTCAGCCACTCACTGAAATTTTGAATTCTGGCTTCTGCAGTTTTTATTGTCTGTGTCAGACTTGCAGCCAGACTTGGTTCTCATTTCAGCATTTCCCAGATTCCATTGAAACAACATCAACCCCTATTTTGTTTCCCCTCCACCTGCACTCTCTCGGAAATCACCTTGTGTATTGTAGCTCATTTGTTTCAAGGAGAGAATCAACAGATCATATTCAGTGTCTTGAATAAATTGCTATATTTTGATATTAGAGAACTCTGCGCGTGTTGTTCCTTTTTCTTTCTTGGCTATTAACTTTTTGCTTCCCACATTCAGGAGCTGGGAGGAATGTGTCAGAATGCAGCATATTTATTGTAGAATTTTGTTTTCCCCAAATGGCCCTTCTATTTAAAAAACACTCTATTTCAAAAGGGGCATATTGAGCAGTCCAGATGGTAAAGAATCAACTTAAGTGAAATGCGTATAAAGCACTTTTATACCAAAATAAGTGTCCATAAAAAGGGACCAACTAAATATGTGTCTAAATCAATGTGGTTAAATTGTATAATTTTCTCACGTAGACAAGGCTTTAAATCCACCACGTTGTTTGAGATGAGGCACCACAACCAGTATAGATGTCATAAATGCAGATGAGACATGCCCTTGACTACAGGTGCCAGTTGAGGTTTTCACAGCTCTCTAGAACATTTAGACAGACATCTTATATTAGTTTTAATGTTCACAGTGTTGTTGTAGCCATGTTGGTCCCAGGATATAAGACAGACATGGTGAAAGAGACCAGCTTTTGATCTCCATGGACCTGAAGAAGAGCTCTGTGGCTCTTGAAAGCTTGTCTCTTTCACCAACAGAAGTTGGTCCACTAGAACATTTTATCTCACCCACCTTGTGTGTCTCATTAATTTTAAGAGAAGATGTGTATTAATCCCCTAGATGATTTAAAAAAATGTAACCACAGTACTTAAGTTCATGCAGTAAGCATGTAAATTCTTTTCTGTTAGCTATATCTAGAGGTGGCTAGCAGAGCTGTTTATTAATCTACCCAACCCCACTACGTTAAAAGCATCTTGGTGCTCCTATGAGCTTGGTGCTCAAGCAAAGTGGAGTTCTGATCCTCCTATCAGTTCCGTCTAATGGTTCTCTTAGCGGCTAACCTATGAGGGGTCCTATATGTTAACCCATCTGGGTTTTCCGAATATGTGGAGTGCCTTAAAATGTACATATCATAGCTAGAGTTCTGGGATAGTAAAAAGCTTTATACCATGCAAGCTGGTATCTGCAGTGCACATAAGATGCCCCTGTGTGACATATGAGAACATAATCAATACGAGATTTTGTGTGACAGCCTCACTGCACTGTCTGTTCACTCAAGCAAAAAGTAGGATATTGTCAGAAGCCTCCAAAGGAATTAGCTGCCTAACTCATTAACTCCAGCACCAACAACTCACAACCATCTCTAGCAGCATGCTCTATCATCTGGCCTGTCCTTGGTTACCCAATATTCTCTATCAACACATTGTCTAGTCACTGGAGGAGGCTACACTTAGTGGGCATGAAGAACAGGAGTACTTGTGGCACCTTAGAGACTAACAAATTTATTAGAGCATAAGCTTTCGTGGGCTACAACCCACTTCTTCGGAGGCATGGTATGCATCTTGGTCATAGTCCATCATAACTTCCATCTTACCCTAACTATCATGCCCAATGATCTCCTTTCACAAGTTACATCCTTCCTGGGCTCTGGTTTTGATATGGTGTATTTTCATAGAATTATAAATGTAGGGCTGGAAGGGATCTCGAGAACTCATCAAGTCCTGCCAGCTGCACTGAGGCAGGACCAAATAAGCCTAGAACATCCCTGACCAGGTGTTTGTCCAACCTGTTCTTTAAAACTTCCAATAACAGAGATTCCACAAACTCCCTTGGAAGCCTATTCCAGAGCTTAACTACCCTTACAGTAAGAAATTTTTTGTAAAATTTTTTTTTTTTAGTTACCCTCTAGATGCCAAGAAGTAAGCATGACCTATTAATCACTTTTCGTTGGTGTCCATTTACCCTTCATCCCATCAGTAGACACTCAAGAAAAGGCAAGCAATGTCCTCAAACATTTTTGTTGCATTGTTTTTTGTGCAGTTTGTTTCAACCCACACTAAAAAGTATACTGTGAGTTAAAACTAGAAATGTATTAATTTGGACTACTAGTGAAAATGAGTTCAATGGGTCTCACAGAAATCTTGTTAGCAGCCAATAGTCTACATAACAAACACTCCTCCAAAAATTAGGCCTAGCTGCCATTCTTGATTCAAGAGAGGACTGGGAATGCAACATCTGGGCAGGGTGGAAAGTTTGGTCTGAATCTGTAATTTGCAGCAGTATGGAAAGTTTGACTAATACCTGTTTGCACTATAGTTGGTTCTTTAGTCAGCATTGTATTATATTAGTACTTTTTTGAGCAACAATTTCAGAGAAATTTTAAGAAATTAATTACGATTAAGCTAAAAATGTAATTTGTTTCTGCTTTTCCATTTACTTAGCAAGAAAAATACCATTTACAAGTAGCACTTACAACAATGAGCCCGCATAAAAAAGGTACTTCTGGCAGATGCTCATATCTTTAAAGCAATAGAATAAAAGGTGTAATTTATGATACCTATGGCTATAAATATGTAATAGTGCAGCTGTCTCATTCCATGTAGTGGCCTTTCCAGAGCCACCCATGCTTTCTTCCCAGCCCTGTATATACATCCATTTTCATAGTTCAGTAAACACTAGCAATGAAAGGACAAGAACATCTTCACCCATTAAGGTCTCGTGCAACTTCATGGATAAAGACTCAAGCTACCCAAAAGCATCTTTAAAAGTTTTAAGGCTCCATCCCAGGTTCTTACATGAGTAAATGAGTCACTTGGCAAGGAATTTGTCATCTTTACTGCCTCCCCTTGTTCCTGACAGGGATATTTCTTTTTATATAGGTTGTTACCAAACAGAGAACACCAGGCAAGAAAAGAGACCAGCCTTTCATGTGAACAACTAAAATCTCTCCAAAAGATGACAAAAATGTTCACAAAAAGGCAAAGAACAAAATCTAAAAACAACAGGAAAAGAACTAACAATCCATCTAGGTCCTATTTTCCTGACATCAGCTCTAACGCCTTTCTTCAGAAAGCAGAACTTTTGGCTTCAGCCCATAATAACACTGAGATAGAAGAACAGGAAGAGGTTTTTGCACACACAGAGAGATGTGTTTGAAACAATGGGGAAGAAAGTGGTGGGTGCTACTGCTATCTAGCCAGAGCTAAAGCCCACGGCAAAAATCTCCTATCAAGAACTTAGACAGAATTCGCCGTCCCTCTACACCACTCCTTCAAAGAGGTCTTTAGAGATGAGTGTATAAATGCACAACAAAGGGGAGAAGGCTTAGTTGATGAGCCCTGAAATCCTAGCATCTGAGAAACCAAAGATTCTCTCTCCATCCTGAAAGTATAGACTAGGGCGATTTCCCCCCTCAAAGTTCCCAGGGACAGAAAGATAGAATTCAACCAGAGAAGGGACTTGGAGGCTTCAGGAGCAGCCTCTAAAGCCATAATATCCTGGAACAAAGACCTAATAAGCCTGACTAATTCAAGTCACCACTTTGAAAAAAGATACTCTGAACTACTGCATTTGACATGGACTGATTCATGAACTCCGTGAGGCTGGCAGTGAGAGCCCTGATAGAAAATTCAGTGGCCAGGTGTCAGCTCTGTTTTAAATTCTGGACTGTGGATAATTGAACAATGCCTCAGTTCTCAGTTAGATCCTGTTTGGGGAGAAATTCGAGAAAGTGGTGCTCAATAACACGGACAGGCCAAATCATCCAGCCTCCATTCCAGCAAAAGTCCAGGACTACGAATCCTACATACACAAAAGATCCTTTTGTTCCTACCAACAACAAAGGCAGCAGAGAAGGGTCTCCTCTTTTTCCATAGTTTTGACCTGGACCTGCTACACCAGAGGGCAACACAGAAGAGTTACAGAGCTTAGGTATGGGTCCAATCACCGCTTTCTAAATTGCAACCAGGCCTGCTTCCTTCCAAGTGTAGGCCTGTATCAAGAAAGTGAGATATCCCATTTCTCAGATGAGAAACATCACATTTTCTTGAAGGAAATCTCACACCTGCTAAACGTAGGGGCAATAGAGCTTGTCCCTCAAGACAAAAGATACATAGGGCTTGAGTCCATCTTAAGAGTCAGAAGAAGACCAAGAAGGGTCCAGGGTATCTCAGTCCAATAAAGGGTGAGCCAGAGAATGAAGAAAATAAAATTCAGGATGGGAAACTATCTTCTGCTATCACTACAGTCTCTTCATGAGACCTCACATAGATGGAGCTGACAAAAGATTAGCTGCATATTACATTCAAGCTCTGTCACCAGCAATTTCTTTGGGTCACCTTTGGAAATTGTCACTATCAGTACAAAAGGTTACCCTTTAGCCTGTTTTGCGCCCTATCATGTTCACAATAGTACTGATGATGACCACAGCCCAGCTGAGAAAACCAGGGGACTCCTGTGTATCCATTCTTACACAGAGCATGGTCCCCTGAGATTTCATAGGAAATTGCCCATAGGAATTTCTCCACACTTCAGGCACATGGGGATGTGATAAACTTAAAAGAAGAGACCCCCTGATCCACTTCAGAGGATTGTCTGCCTGCTGTTCTATACATGAAGAATACCAGCCACTGGTAGGCTGATTCCAGAAGAAACCAGAGCCCATAGAAGTATCCCTGGCAGAAAGGGCATCCGTCACCACAGAGGAAATCTTTAAAGCTGCCTTCCAGCAACATTTTCTAAAGCAAACCATACTTGACATTCATTCTTATGCAGAAAGAACAGGAGTACTTGTAAATTTGTTAGTCTCTAAGGTGCCACAAGTACTCCTGTTCTTTTTGTAGATACAGACTAACACGGCTGCTACTCTGAAACCTATTCTTATGCAGAAATATCCTTCAGCAGGGATGTATCCAAAGCAGTGCCCCCAAAATAAATTACCACTAATTTGACAGAGGGATGAACATTTTGCCTTCTGTCCTACTTAGCTCTCCCACACAACTAATATTTTCTTCTTCCTTGCTATTCCTCATTTGTCATGGGCTAGGGGAGAGGTTATGATCCAGAATGAACAGTTTACCTGATTTATTTTCTGGGCTGACCTCTCTTTCAGTCCGCTCCTCCTGATACAAGTTCTTTGGGTATCTTTACAGTGGCCTCTTCAGGGGGGCCATGTATAAGATTATCACAGTGCTGGTAGAAAGTGTTTTTTGTTGAACACTGGCCTTTGGAAAATGAGAATTTTCATGATTCAGCATCAGCAATGTTATCATCTAGTAAGTCATGTAGCTCACTCGAGCTGTGGATTTCAATGGTGCTAGCATCAGTAGCTAGCAAAACCAAAGAGAAAGGCCTGTGTTTTATTGAGAGGTATGTGGAAAAAAAATTGTTGTTAAAAATTGGTTGTTAAAAAAAATAATTTTACAAGATACATAAGGTGGTACTGTTCCTTCGAGCAACTATTTTGATATTTTTGATATCAAATTGTCAATAAAAATAAAATTGACAATTTGGTGGTACTGTTCCTTTGAGCAACTATTTTGATATTTTTGATATCAAATTGTCAATAAAAATGTTGAGTTCAAAATTGAAATGGCACAAAAATGAAAATGGCATAAAAATGTGCCATTATTTCAATCTTTTTTCTCAATATTTTGATTAACATTATCGAAAAGGCTATTACAGTATTTTGTTTATCAAAAATTAGGCTTTGGGTAATATTAAATTTTTATAATCTCAATATTTTTATTAAAAAATTAAATCTGTGAAAAAAATCATAAAACATTTAAAAAAAAACAAAAAACTTTGAAATGAAATCAACTTTGAAATTTAGAAACTTTAACCATCCCTTGCTAACTCAGTTGAATAAGGTTGATATGGTCAAGAAATGTAAAGTTAATCACAAATAAATTGTAGTGTGTTCATTCAGCTTTGGCAGTACTCATCTTGCAAGGGAGAAGAAGGGGGGAGCCCAGATTCTTCAGCACCATGGACAAGTCTGAAGTGTCTTGTTTTTTGCACAAAAACAGGCGTAGTCCAAATATCCTCTGTTGGGAGACAGCTCAGTTGCACAAAGGAAATCATCGGTAAGGCTAAGATTTTGTCATGGATATTTTTAGTAAAAGGCAGGGACAGGTCACAGGCAATAAAGAAAAAGTCACAGAATCCCATGACCTGACTTTTACTAAAAATATCCATGACAAAATGGGAAGGGACTGGGCAGCTGCAGGGTGGCTAGGAGCATTGGGACCCCCATCACCCGTAGGGACTCAGAGCTCCAGGATCCCTCTGCCCCCAGTGGCGGAGGGAGCAGCAGGGTCCCCCTACCCCCTCTCCAGCAGGGGGGAGCTGTGGGAATCCCCCTGCTGACACCGTAGTGGGAAGCTGCCTGAGTCCCCTTGCCCCATCCTGTGGTGGAGGGGAGCTGCCGGGTTGTTCCGCTCCTCCCTTCCCCCCCCCCGTGGTGGAGAGGAGCTGCTGGAGTCCCGCTGCCAGGGTCCCCGCTGCCCCGGACCCCCCTGTCCCCTGCAGAGGCCGGGAGCTGCAGGGTACCCCTCCTGCCCATGGCGGCTGGAGCTTGGGGGCCCACTGCCTCAGGTGGCGGCAGTACCTTACATCTCTCTGCCACTGCGGGAGGCAGTGGGACCCTGCAGCTCCCAGCCTCAGGGGGCTGCAGTCACGGAGGTCTTTGGAAGTCACGGATTCCGTGACTTCTGTGACCTCCCTGACAAAATTGTTGCCTTAATCATGGGGTAACAAATTCTCCATTTCCCGCTGTTCTGAAACATCTTATTATGCACCACTGCTGGCCTGGGCGGCGGGTATCATAGGCTGGGGGAGGCTGTGCCTCCCCAAATAGCCTGGTGTGGCCCCACCCATGCTCTGCCCACAGGCCCCTCCTGCCATTCCCAGTGTTCTACCCTGGTCCAGGGGGGCTGGGGCTGGCCAGCCTGCTGCGGGGACTTGGGGCAGCTGGTTCTTGTGCCGCGCCGCCCGGCTGCCCAGTGCACTGGGGCCAGGGGCCATGGTGGGGGTGCTCTGGGCTCCTGAAGGGGAGAGGGCAGGAGGGGGAGGGGCAGGGCTTTGGACAGAAGGGGAGGGGCCGGGGGCTAGCCTCCCACAACAGCTGGTTCACCAGCTGCCCATGACTTCTGAGCTGATTTATTTTGTTGGCTTATAAAAATGTTGTAAATGCTGTAAAAATCCAGTGCAAGATGAGCTAGAAGTTTTCTCCCGACTCCATGAAACAAAGGCCCAAATGAGGAAATACTCTCCCTTTGTATAAATATTTATTCAGTTATTAAACAGCACAGGGGTGACTATGCTAGCAACTCCAGTGCAAGGTTTTTTGTTTTTTTTTAAAGCCCTTAAATGATTTATATACGGCACTGTTTAGCTGGATAATACAGCTACATGAAGTTTGCTGCTTAAAACCAATATTCTGGGCATTTCCAAATGATGTCAGACCCGGCAGACAAAAAGACCAGACAGACTTATACTCAGAGGTACAAATGTAGGCGTGTATAGATAAGCACTTACATTCATATTTTGAGAACAATCTGTCACTTTTTCTTTCTATCAATTTAGGTGCTTGGGTAGCCCCCATTAATGTACCATGTGAGCACCTTGCAAATGTTACTGAACCAATTCTCACAGCATGTCTAAGAAGTAAGGAAATTTTATCCCCATTTGCGGATGGAGAACTGAGGCACAAAGAGTTTAAGTGTTTTCCCCAAAATCATGCCGAAAGCCTAAGGCAAAATGGGAAATTAAGAACATAAGAATGGCCATGTTGGGTAAGACCAATGGTCAGTCTAGCCGGTCCCAGCATCTGGCAGTCAGAGGCTTAGAGACACTCAGAGCTTGGGGTTGCACCCAGACCATCCTGGCTAATAGCCACTGATGGACCTATCTTCCATGAACTGGTCTAATTCTTTTTTGAACCCAGTTATACCTTTGGCCTTCACATCATCCCCTGGCAATGAGTTCCACAGCCTGGCTGTGCATTGTGTGAAGAAGTACTTCCTTATCTTTGTTTTAAACATGGCGGCCTATTCATTTTATTGGGTGACCCCTGGTTCTTGTGTCATGTGAAGGAGTAAATACTTCCTTATTCACTTTCTCCACACCATTCATGATCCCCCTGTAATGGGGTGCACACCGTGCCCCTTCAGCTCGGCCCTGCTCTCCCTCTTCTCAGAGACCCTTCAGGCTGGTGCAACACCCGTGCTCTTTATTTTTTATCAAGCCCCCACCACCAGTTTCCAACTATATACAGGCTTTTTAACAACAGCTCAGCCTAGCACAGACCTGGCTAGCAGCAGACTAGGAGACGCCCGCTGAGCCTGACCTGACCTGACCTGACCTTCCCCTCCTGCTCTTTGCCTCCCTCCGGTTTCCCCCACTTCCTCCCAGTCTTACAGCTCCTGCTAACGAGGCTGGCAGGTGTGGTCATTTACCAGGCAAGCATCAGGCTACCTACCCAGTTCCAATTCAATCCCCCTGATTGGGGCTGGAATGGCAGGAGCTGATTAAGGCCTCTCTAGCAGCATCGTGCCACACCCCTCCTTAGTTATCTCTTTTCTAAACTGAACAGTCTCAGTCTTTTTATTCTCTCCTTATATAGAAGCTGTTCTTTATCCCTAATCATTTTTGTTGCCCTTCTCTGTACTGTTTCCACTTCTAATGTATCTTTTTTGAGATGGGGTGACCAAAACTGCACGCTGTATTTGAGGTGTAGGCATGCCATGGATTTATATAGTGGCATTATGAGATTGACCATCTTACCTATCCCTTTCCTAATGTTTCTGAACATTCTGTTTGCTTTTTTGACTGCCACTGCACATTGAGTGGATGTTTTCAGAGAACTATCCACAGTGACTCCAAGATCTCTTTCTTGAGTGGTAACAGCTAATTTAGACTCCATCATTTCATGAGTATAGTTGGGATTGTTTTCCAATATGCATTGCTTTGTATTATTTAACACTGAATTTCATCTGCCATTTTGTTACCCAGTCACTCAATGTTGTGACTCTTTCCAGTCAGCTTTGGACTTAACCTGAGTAATTTTGTATCATCTACAAACATTGCCACCTCACTGTTTACCCCATTTTCCAGAACATTTATGAATATGTTGAACAGCATTGGTCCCAGTGCTGATCTTTGAGGGATCCTGCTACTTGTCTCCATTGTGAAAACTGGCCATTTATTCCTATCCTTTGTTTTCTATCTTTTAGCCAGTTACTGATAGATGAGAGGACTTTCCCTTTTGTCCTATGACTGCCTACTTTTCTTAAGAGCCTTTGGTGAGTGAACTTCTGAAAGTCCAAGTACCCTATATCCACTGAATCACCCCTGTACACATGTTTGTTGACCTCAACAATTCTTATAGATTGGTGAGGCATGATTTCCCTTTACAAAAGCCGTGTTGACTCTTCCCCAACAAATGGTGTTCATCTATGTGTCTGATCATTCTGTTCTTTACTATAGTTTCAACCAGTTTGCCTGGTACTGAAGTTAGACTTATTGGCCTGTAATTTCCAGGATCGCCTCTGAAGCCCTTTTTAAAAAATTGGCATCACATTAATGCTCTGTAGTCATTTGGTACAGAGACTGATTTGAGCAATAGTTTACACACCACAGTTAGTAGTTCTGCATTTTCATATTTGGAGTTCCTTCAGAATTCTTGGGTGACTCCCATCTGTTCCTGGTGACTCGTTGCTGTTTAATTTATCAATTTGTTCCAAAACCTCCTCTAACGACACCGCAATCTGGGACAGCTCCTCAGATTTGACACCTACAAAGAATGGCTCAGGTGGGGGTAATACATGTAATTTGATCCTTTATTGTGGTCTTTTTAAAAAGTTTTCATGCAGTTTGCAGACCTTTCAGGCTTGTGAGTGTTTCTTTTAATTTCTGTTTAGCTGGCCTTATTTTTGTGTAGTTCCCCTTTTTGAAACTAAATGCTACTGTGGTGAGTTTGTTTGGTAATTTTCCCCTACAAGGATGTTAAATCTAATTACACTATGGTCACAATGACCAAACTGTTCAGCTATATTTACTTCTTGGACCGATCCTGTGCGACACTTAGAACTAAATCAAGAATTGCTTCTTCCCTTGTGGGTACCAAAACTAGCTGCTTCAAGAAGCAGTCATTAATGGTGTCTAGAAATTTTATCTCTGCATCCCAACCTAAGGTGACATGTTCCCTTTGAGATCCCCCATTATTATTGGGTTTTCTGGTTTTGTAGCCATTCTAATCTCCCTGAGCATTTCACAATCACTGTCACCATCCTGGTCAGGTGGTGAGTAGTATATTCCTACTGCCATACTCTTATTATTCAAGCAAGGAATTTCTATTCATAGAGATTCTATGGTACCGTTTGATTCATTTAAGATTTTTATTATATTTGACTCTGTGCTTTCTTTCACATATAGTGCCTCTACCCCACCAACACAACCTACTCTGTCATTCCTATATATTTTGTACCTGGTATTACTATGTCCCATCAATTATCATTCTTCCATCAAGTTTCTGTGATGTCTATTATTATATCAATATCCTCATTTAATTCCAGGTACTCAAGTTCACCTACCTTAGAATATAGACATCTTGAATTTGTATACTTATAAAATTTGTCAATATTTAGTTGTCTGCCGCCATGTGATGTAACTGAATGGGACTCTTTTTCATTCAACTTTTTCTCTTCAGTTCCTATCTGTACTTTATCAACTTCTATCATCTCCTCTTTATTGGGAGTATCCCCTTTAATAACTGCTCCCCTAAGGGATATATGTCTGTCAGAATCATCTGCTCCTCCATACCTGTCGGCTTCTCCCCTCCCCCAGGCCTTAGTTTAAAAACTTCTCTACGGCCTTTTTAGTTTTACATGCCAGTGATCTGGTTCTGTTTTAGTTTACGTGGAGCCCATACTTCCTGTGAAGGCTCGGCCGTTCCCAAAAGGTTCCCCTGTTCCTAATGAAGCTAAATCCCTTCTCTGAACATCATCATCTCATCCAGGCATTGAGACCCTGCAGTTCTGCCTGTCTAACTGACCCTGTGCTTTAATCTCTTACCTAACCATCTAAATTTGTCCTCCAGAACCTCACTCCTACCTTTCCCTATATCACTGGTACCTACATATACCATGACCGTTGGCCCTCCCTAGCACTGCACATAAGTCTGATTAGATTTCTTGAGAGGTCCATGACCTTTGCATCCAACAGGCAATTCACCATGCAGTTCTCTCAGTCATCACAAATCCAATATCTGTATTTCTAATAATTGAATCCCCCATTACTATTACCTCTCTTTTCTAAATAACAGCGATCCTCTTCCCCAGAGAGGTATTCTCAGTGTGAGAGGTTACCATGACGTCATCTTGAGAGAGACTCCCAACTATGGGATCGTTTCCCTCTGCTCCAGTTGGATGTTCTCCTTCCCTTAGACTTTCATCCTCCTCAACAGCACAGAGGCTGTCAAACTGGGGATGGGACCGTTCTACTGAGTCCCTGAAAGTCTCGTCTATGTACCTCTGTCTCCCTGAGCTCCTCCAGTTCAGCCACTCTGGTCTCAAGAGCCTGTATTCCTTGCACCGAATGCACACCCATGCCACCTGCCCATAGGGCAGATATGCTGTGTTCAGTTCAATAAACTGGATAGCCCCCACTGTGCTGCTGCCTGCATTATTTTTACTCTTGCAGCGGTTTTGTTTGTTTGTATGTGAGGAGCGGTTTTTTGGGGGGGCGGGGAGGGTGTTATTTGTCTACATTTAGAGAATGTTTATTAGGTGTATTTCGTACTCACATTTTCTCTCTAAACTCACAAAACTCCCCTGTTCACTAGCTCTTCTGGTCACTTAGGAGCTGGCTTTTTAAACCCCTGTTCTTCCTGAATTAGCCCCACCCCCTAGTCAAGGGATCCTAAAGGGACTAGGGATCAAAGGATAGCAGGCTAGAGTCTCGTTAAGAAGCTCTCAGCCTTGCCTAGGGAGGCTGCTCAGCACACAGCCCCCACAAACAGAGCACATTATAAACGTCAATCAATTAGGCACACGAGGGCAAGCAAACAAGCACACAACAACAAACAGACAATAAACTCATTCCAACAGTCACATATTTGCTTCTCCTTTACCTGGAGAACTCCCTCGCAAAACCCCCTTGTTCGCTAGCTCCTTTGGTCGCTTAGGAGCTGGCTTTTTAAACCCCTTTTGTCCCTGAGTTAACCCCACCCCCTTGGCAATGGATTCTAAAGAGATTTGGGATCAAATTGGAAATTCTTCTTCTTCTTTCTTTTTTTTCTTTTATGACACTTTTCCTAGTGAGGGTCGTGGCAGCAGCATGGAGAGCAGGGAAGATGAGACCTCCTTTTCCTCCGCAACAGGTTCCAGCTCCTCCTGGGGGGTTCCCCAGCATTCCCAGGCCACCCGGGAGATATAATCCCTCCAGCGTGTCCTGGGTCAGCCTCGGGGCTTCTGCCCAATGGGATGTGCCCAGTGGGATGTGCCTTATCAAGTGCCCGAACCACCTCAACTGGCTCCTCTCGATCCGGAGGAATAGCAGCTCTACTCTGAGGCTCTCCCGAATAGCTGAGCTCCTCAGCCTGTCTCAGAGAGTAAGCCCAGCCACCCTGAGGAGAAATGTCATTTCCACAGCTTGTACCCATGATCTCGTCCTTTTGGTCATTACCCAAAGTTCATGACCATAGGTGAGGATTGGGACGTAGAGTGACCTGTAAACACAGAGATTCATCCGAGAACTGAGTTCTCACTTCACCACCACGGATCAGTACAGCGCCCACCTCGCTACCGCCGCCGCACCCATCTGCCGGTTTAGATCCCGCTCCCACTTGCCATCACTTGTGAACAAGACCCGTAGATACTTAAACTCATCTACTAAGGACTGCTGCTCCCCCGTCACCTGGAGAGAGCAGTCCACTTTCTTCCCGGAGAGGACCATGACCTCTGATTTGGAGGTGCTGATTCTCATCCCAGCTGCTTCACACTCAGCAGTGAAACGTTTGAATGCACATCAGAGATCGCAGTCTGAAGAAGCAAGGACAACACCATCTGCAAACAGTAGAGATGCCACCCCCAAGTCCTCACCCACAGCTTGGCTGTGCCCTGATATCCTTCCATGAACATAACAAACAGGAGTGGGGACAAGACACATCGTTGGTGGAGTCCAACACCCACCTTGAACGAACTTGAGAATGCTGAGACTAGGAATGCAACTCTCACTCCGAGAATAGGGGGACCGGATAGCACGCAAAAGCAGCACCGGCACCTCATACTCCCACAGCACTTCCCACAAGACATACCTGTAAATGCAGTCATATGCCTTCTCCAGGTCTACAAAACAAAGGTAGACCGGATTAGCAAACTCCCACAACCCTTCGAGTTTCTGTGAGAGAACAAAGAGCTGGTCCGCTGTTCCACGGCCAGCAGGGAATCTGCACTGTTCCTCCTGAATGTGAGGTTCAACTAATGGGCATAACCTCCTCTCCGGCACCCTGACATAGGCTTTGCCAGGGAGGCTGAGGAGTGTGATCCCCCTATAGTTGGAACACACCCTCTGGTCTCCTTTCTTAAAGATTGGGACCACCACCCCAGTTTCCTAGTCCAGAGGTACTGCACCCACCTTCCACATAACATTGAAGAGGCATGTTAACCATGATACCCAAATTGGAATTAAGCCTCCTAATTAGTCCAGTGTCCTACCTAGAAAATCATCTTTCTTTCTGCTATAGTGTCCAAGTGCAGGTAAATGTATCTTCATTATGATGACCCAATGGCTTTTGCAGAGAATTTAAATCTTATCACATCCAGGTTTTAGGACATTCTGTGTGTGTGGTTTATTTTTGTCCTTTCCTGAATTTGATTATGTATCAGGAACACTTTGGCAAATACATTTGTTTTGAAGCATGGCTTCAGTGAGAGCTGTAGGTGTTTCTGGAAATCAGCATCCTTCCATTTAGGTACTCACATTTGGTACTTCCATGCATATCAGCTGCTCATAGGCTAAAACCTTCTACAGTTTGAAAGAATACTTTAGAACTGTCACGGAGTGTGGGGGGACTCAGGGCCCTGCACCCCCGGCGTCCTGCGATTCACCATGACTCTCAGCCAGCCAGTAAAGCAGAAGGTTTATTTAGACGACAGGAATACAGTCCAAGACAGGTCTTGCAGGCGCAGACAACAGGAATACAGTCCAAGACAGGTCTTGCAGGCACAGACAACAGGACCCACTCAGTTAGGTCCATCTTGGGGTCCCCGGGCACCCTAGCCCCCCTGGGAGGTCAGAGCCCTGTCTGCCTCCCAGCCATGGTCACTAGCCAGCTTCTCCAACTCTGCCTTCAGCGACCCCTCCCACAGCCTTTGTTCAGTTTCCCGGGCAAAGGTGTCACCTCGCCTCTCCCCCTTCCTGGGTTCTCATGTTACATGCTCAGGTATTCTCTGTCCGTCAGTCTCCCATCCCCCAATGCAGACCGTCCTAGCCACACTCCCCTGTCAGCATTCACAGACCACATTAAGAACAGTCCCAGTTCGTCACATCTCTCCCCCCTCTGAGACCGAACTGAGCGGGGTCACTTCAGCCAGTGACCCGGGGAAGTTCGAACCTACCCCCATTCCCATGGATGCCCCCGCATCCCTCCCATTCCTTGGTGAGAATTACACCAGGCCCCCGTTAGGTCGGGGGTGCTCGATGGCACTCGTAGTTTGCAAGTGGAAAGGTTTATGCGGCCTGTGCCCTTTTCCCACCCCAATACCCCTGGGGTTCCAACTGGGCTGTGGTCTTCTCCCAGCGCTCCAGTCTGGAGGTCTGTGCTTCGGGCTCTCTTGGTTCAGAGCCCCCCTTTTAACCTTGGCCACCCTCTGGAAAGGCTCCTCTATGCTGGGTAAGGGTCCTACAGCCGTTTTCCCCTTGTCCTGGGCCTTCCTCCCCCTCTGACAGGGGTCACAGGATCGGCAGTACTGTCGGACAGTAACAAAGACCCCAGGCCAGTAAAAGCTCCGTAGCAGCCTCTGCTGGGTACGCCAGGTTCCCTGGTGCCCTGGGAGGGGGGTGTCGTGGGCCCGGTACAGCAGCTGGCGGCGATACTTCTGGGGTACCACCAGCTGCCTCCTGATCCCCCCGACTCCATTTTCCCTGGGGGAGCCCATTCTCGGTACAGGAACCCCTTCTCCCACAGGAACCTTTTCCGGCAGCCTCTCCCCATGGTCTGTACCGCACTGAGGTCGGCCAGGTCCCTTATCTTCCGCAAGGAGGGATCTTTCTGCACCTCGGCCTGGAACTCAGCAGCTGGGACAGGGATGGCCACCTGCTCTCTCTCACCGGCTGGGTCTGAAGCCGCAGCCTCCCTGAGCCGTGTCCCTGGGCATTCCCTCCCCACCAGGTTAGGGTCCTGCGCCTCAGGCAAGGCACCCTCCCCAAGGCCAGGGCGCAGTGCTCCTCGCCGGCTCTGACTACGGGTCACAACCAGTGCATTCTGGGGGTTGCTTGGCCAGTCCTCCAGGTCCCCCCCCATCAACACCTCAGTGGGCAAATATGGGTGTACCCCCACATCCTTGGGGCCACACTTCAGGCGTACCCTCGCCACAGGTACCTTGAATGGTGTCCCGCCCACCCCCGTCAGAGTCAGGTAGGTGTTGGGCACCACCTGATCTGGGGGCACCACCTCGGGCCAGGCCAGCGTCACCTCTGCGCCCATATCCCAGTATCCATTGACCTTCCTCCCATCCACCTCCAGGGGAACAAGGTACTCTCTCCGGAGGGACCGCCCCGCGCCCACCATATAAACCAAAAACCCTGAGTCTGGAGCGTCCAGCCCCCCAGAGGAGCTGGCCTGGAGCTCTCCTCCCTCCTTAGCAGGTGGTACTCTGCCAGCCCCCCTTCCCTGGGAGTGCTGCCTCTCACCCAGCTGGGTCTCTACCCAGTCAACCCTCTGTGGGTTTGGTCTGCTCAGTCTGTCCCTGAGCCTGGGGCACTGGGCCCGTATGTGGCCTCTCTGGCCACAGTGATAGCAGCCCATGTCCCATGGGTCCCCTCGAGTGGGTCGGATGGCCCTGATGCCGGATGTTCCCCTTTGATGGGGGTTTTCCATATTTTCCCGCTGGGAGGTCCCATGGTGACTCTCTCTCTGCTTTGTGGTGGGACTGTTCCTTTGGGACTCCTCCCTGTTATCCCCTGACCGGCTCTTTACCAACTCATCGGCCAGCCGGCCTGCATGTCGCGGGTTCTCTGGTTTTTTGTCCCTCAACCACAGCCTCAGGTCGGATGGGCACCGCTCATACAGTTGCTCCAGTACCAACAGTTTAACCAGGTCCTCCTTCGTCTGGGCCCCATCAGCCCACTTGCTGGCGTATCCTTCCATGCGGACAGCTAGTTGCAGGTATGAGATCTCAGGGGTTTTATCCTGACTCCGGAACCTTTCCCGGTACATCTCAGAAGTCAGCCCAAACTCACGTAGCAGGGCCTTTTTGAATAGTTCGTAGTCCCCTTTCTCCGCCTCCTCCAGTTGGCGGTACAATGCCACGGATTTGGGGTCCAGTAAGGGGGTGAGAACCCGGAGTCTGTCCACAGGATCAACCTGGTGCAGCTCGCAGGCCGTCTCAAAGGCATCCAGGAAGTCATCCATGTCCTCCCCCTCCTTACGTGGGGCCAGGATGCACTTATCAAAGCTCCGTGCAGTCCTGGGTCCCCCCTCACTCACCGCAGCCGGGGTCTCGCGGCCCTTCAGCCTCGCCAGTTCCAGTTCCTGCTGACGCTGTCTCTCTTCATGCTGCCTCTGTCTCTCTTCATTCTGCCTCTCTCTCATTCTCCTCCCGTTCATGATGCCTCTGTCTCTCTTCATTCTGCCTCTGTCTCTCATTCTCCTCCCGTTCATGACGCCTCTGTTGTTCACGATCCTCCAGCTCTCTCAGTTTTAGCTCTTTCTCCCATTCCAGCCCATTCCGCTCCACGGATGCCGCGCGTGGCCGGGAGGATCCCCTGCTGGCCGGCGAGCGTGGCCGGGAGGATCCCCTGCTGGCCGGGGGGGTCACGGCGCCCTCGGTATTTGCTGGGCTCCTCCCCACCCTTCCCCTAGGCATAGGAAGGAGGGGTCTCGGGAAGCCCTCAGCAGCCGGCTGACCACTTCCAGCTGGGACAGACACTGGGGCCTGCGCTGCATTTGCCAGGCTGCTTCCCTCAGAGACAGGGATCAGTTCATTCGAGCGATCTCCCTTCTCCAGCTCGGCAATGAGCTGTTCTTTGGTGAGCCTTCCAGTGCGCACCCCCCTCTGCTTGCACAGCTCCACCAGGTCGCTCTTAAGCCGCTTGGCATACATCTTCCTGCTGGCCACTCACAGGCCTGTGTGCTCACCGCTCCCCACAGTCTCCAGGGAGACCCCTAGTGTGCCAGCCCTTCTCGAGGTCACCACCTCTCTGCCAGGGTCGAGCTGCAGACTCCTCCGCCCCTGGGACCACTCGCTGCGATCCCCCGGGGGACCCTGTTACTGCAAAAGTCCTTCTCGCTGGTCACACACTCCCAGGGGTGATAACCGTCTCTCTCTGACTCTTCAGCACGCCTGGTCCCCGTCAATCCCCCTTCGTTTTACTTCTCCCCAGTCACTTACTGCAGGAAGCGCCGTCCACGGGGTGCAGTAGATCCCACCACTGCCACCAGTTGTCACGGAGTGTGGGGGGACTCAGGGCCCTGCACCCCCGGCTTCCTGCGATTCACCATGACTCTCAGCCAGCCAGTAAAGCAGAAGGTTTATTTAGATGACAGGAATACAGTCCAAGACAGGTCTTGCAGGCGCAGAAAACAGGAATACAGTCCAAGACAGGTCTTGCAGGCACAGACAACAGGACCCCCTCAGTTAGGTCCATCTTGGGGTCCCCGGGCACCCTAGCCCCCCTGGGAGGTCAGAGCCCTGTCTGCCTCCCAGCCATGGTCACTAGCCAGCTTCTCCAACTCTGCCTTCAGCGACCCCTCCCACAGCCTTTGTTCAGTTTCCCGGGCAAAGGTGTCACCTCGCCTCTCCCCCTTCCTGGGTTCTCATGTTACATGCTCAGGTATTCTCTGTCCGTCAGTCTCCCATCCCCCAATGCAGACCGTCCTAGCCACACTCCCCTGTCAGCATTCACAGACCACATTAAGAACAGTCCCAGTTCGTCACAAGAACATCAGTCAATATTTTCAATTTCAAAATATGTTTTTGTTGTAGATAATTTACATCTTGATATTAATTAGTATTTACTCCATTTTGAGGATCTGTGGCAGGCTGATCTCCATTTGGCAAACTTGTCGTGACTGAGAGGAACTTCAAGTAATAGGAATTTGTTATATGTTGAGAAGTTTCTGCACATTTGCTGCAAAGTTTACTGCAACACACAGTCATACAGCTTTCTCCCTCTTAACCATTTCAAAAACTACTTTTCAGTAAAGAAACAGACACATGGATAATGTGAAACAACTCACTGTTAATCATTTGTATTATGGTAGTTGCCAAAGGTCCCAAACCAGGATGGGAGCCCAGTACAAACACAGATGAATACACAGTTCATGCCCTGGAAAGCTTCAAATGTCTGCTATTCTAACAGGAGTGTGTTATAGCATGCCTCAAATTAGTTTTTTAACTGGCTTTCTCCAACCAGTGTCATTGGTAGATGACCTTAAGCTGTCTTGTGCGGTGGCTAGGTGCCTATTTTAAGTACAATTTGTTGAAGAGAAGCTGTATATTGTTTTTCAATCTGTGGAAGTGAATTACTTTTTCTCTGATCTTCTCTACAGCAGTGGATGGATTTCTTGTTGATGAAACATTTCTGTTGAGGCACTGTGAATCTGAGGACTTTCTACATCAACCTCTGGTAAGATTCCAGGAGGAGAATGTCACTATTCCAGTTATGTTCAATATTTATCTGTATAAAGTACTGCTGAGCTAAAATCAGTGTGGTGATTTCTAGTGCAGATTACAGATGGCTAGAGATTAACCTCCCCTTCCAACCCACTGCAAACACTCCTAAAATGAATACACTACCCAGATCTTGGGAAAGGTATATTATCTCCTCTGCCTCTAAACCAAGAAGTGTTTCCCCAAAGAGTTCTTTCTAACATCACAAAGTAACACCTACAGTTATTTCAAATACTCATTTGGTTGGTTAGGGATATGCTGCATTTGAGGTAAATGAAAAAGCAGCTATTGGCTTTTTCACTTCTTCCTGAGTCATCCTGTCCAGAAAGGAAAAAAATGTCCCTTCTACTCAGCCAAAAGAATGGTTCCTGTCATAATCTGAAAATATAACTATCTTCAAAGAGGAGTCCAAACTCAATACATAGGGCCAAATTCTGTCTCTGTTACACCAGAGTAACTCCACCGACTCCATCAACTCTACTGAGTTACACTAGTGTAACTGACAACACAATTTGACCTATAGCTCCTTCATCTTTATAAGGTTCAAAGTCTTAGTGTGAACATTAAAGGACAATACATACATAAAAGCTGCAGTTAATTTTATAACAACCAATTAAAAGGACCTTAACCAGAAGGAATGTCTCACATAGCCAGATCTTCAGTTGGTGTAAATTGGAATAGCTTAATTGATTTCAAGATGAAGATCTGGCCCATGGCATTTTAACAAAACAAAAAGAAGCAAAGCTATATCAATAAAAGCATGGCATTTTCCACCAGCAGGAAAGGTACCATACATACAGTGCATGATGTACAAATTCAAAATGATCAGATTTTTCCCTCTAAAAATACACCCAGCTTGTGCCAGAAACCATTTTTTTTACAATCAACCAGTATGCTGAATTAATCAGTCACCCTAAAACAACCTAAATCATGCTAATCTAGATTTGACAGGAATTTGCATTAAATTTCCTTGAGTACATAATCATAATCATAATTACATCCATCAGTCTCAACATAAGTCTTTTATTTTTTATTTTTTTGGCAAATGAATAATCTCTTTGGACCATGTGGACCAAATTCAGGGATGAATTTAAGTAAATGAAGAGGGAGTATAAGTGAGTATAATTTACATCCAGCCCTTCAATGTGTATGTTACGCCAACTTAGATTCCATCTAGACTTCCTTGATTTACTTGCTTGGACTTTCACCACTTTATCATGTAATTTACAGGTCCCTTTGCACATCACCTTAGAATTTGACTCAAAGGGAGTCTAATTTGTATAATTCACTGTACTGGGATATGCACCCCACACCAGCCCTTCTAGGGTTATCAAGGGCCTGAGAGGCCAATTAGTTACCTGGCAAGATGCAGGGCCAGGGTTAGTTAAGAGTGAAGTCCTGCCGGGGAAGGATTGGGACAGCACTATAAAGCCAGGAGGCTGAAAGCAGAAGGGAGCTGCAGGGGAAGGAGTCTGCAGTCACTCCCTGGAGGAGGGAGACCATCAGGGACAAGGAAGAAGTCCAGACAGAGAGTAAGCCTGGAGATCCTACCCTGGAGTAAAGAGTCTGGCAAGAGGCTAGGAGTGGTGTAGTAGCCACAGGGAATAGAGTAAGCTCCAGGGGTAAACACAGAAACAGGCAAGACAATAGAGAGGCTGGGTAGGAAGGAGCCCAGAGAAACAGCAACAGGGACTAGGCCTGAGCAGATCTAGACTGCTGGTTGAAGAATCCCTGGACTGGAATCCGGTGTAGTGGGCAGGCCCGAGTTCCCCTGCTAGCCACTGGTAGAGTGGCATAGAGCCCCAAGCTGGGGATGAACACCCTCAGGAGATGGCATTTGGATCGTTTGTCCTGTTGGATTTTGTAACCTTGGAAGTGGTGGGGGGAGAGATAGCTCAGTGGTTTGAGCATTGGCCTACTAAACCCAGGGTTGTGATTTCAATCCTTGAGGGGGCCATTTAGGGAACTGAGGTAAAAATCTGTCTGGGGATTGGTCCTGCTTTGAGCAGGGGGTTGGACAAGATGACCTCCTGAGGTCCCTTCCAACCCTGATATTCTATGATTCTATGAAATGGTGACCTGGCCAGAGGGCCAAGTTACAGAAGCAACTTGCAGACCAATGCGCAGCAAGGAGGCACCGGATGCAGTGAGAGCTACATTCCCAGACCTAGACGCAAGGAAGCACACCCTGTTACGTTTACATACTAAAGGGTGAAAAGAGAGAGCTGAACAGAGAAAGCACCTCATAAGTAGGTGCTTCTTCTGTATTTTAACTTACACTTTCTAGACTTCCTGGCCATGTGTGAGGAAGAGTGAATGTAAAGGATCCTAACTCACATTACCTTAAACATTATCTCTGAATCTGGCCCTCTATGTCTAGTCCACAGCTCAGGCCATTTAAATCTATCAAAAAAAAAGTGCTCTTTCAATTTGAATGCTAGAAAATTGTTAAGAGCAAGTGAGCTCAGCAATCAGACATGTACTGAGGGTGTTGCTGGGGGGCAGGGGAGAAAGATACGTGCATTATAAAAGAGGGGAAACAATCAGGCAAATCCTTGAGAACGTCTTCATGTCTCCAGATACCCATTTTATGCCTTTCACAGTTTTCCAGTTATTTAGCATCAGGATCATTATCCTCTAAGTCATGTAGCTCACTTGGGATCTGGATTTCAATTGTGCTAGCATCAGAACCTAGCAAAACAAAAGAGAAAGGACTCTGTTACTTTCAGAAATAGGTGGAAATAATTCCTGACTGGGTCATTTAAAAAAATAAGATGGCAAGGTGCTAGTTCTGTTTAACCATATACAGTAGGAGCCTCGGTACATAAGCTTTCAGACCACAGAGCTCTTTGGCCAGAAGGTTTATGTATTCAGACAGACAGTATGTGAGGGCAACAAAAGTTATCTTTATCTACCCTGTGCCTTGTTGCTTTCAGTGTAATCGCATTCCTAGGGAAATGGTTGATTGCATTACCCAGTGAGCTATTGGGGAGCTAAGTTATTAAACTTAGAGTACTTAATGTGATTGTGGGAGAGTCTGTGAGCTTTGGCCAATAATTTCTGGTGCTTTGAGCAAAGATATTTGTTAAAGCAACAAAAATGCGGATCTCCCTGTCACATGCGGGCACATGATGGCGGGGGGGGGGGGGGGGGGGGGGGGGAATGAAGTTCATGACATTTCCACAGAAACTGTGGTATTTTGTTGAACACTGTAGCCTGAAGGGAGATAGTTGGCTTTTTAAAAGAAAGTTCACACAAGATCTGCTGTAGTAGGCTACGGAGCATTGCAGCCAGTTGCTTGTACATTTCCCTAGCTGAAATTAATGTCCACTTAGGTTCAGATATTGTTGTTAGCTCTGGTACTACTTGGGAGTGTGAGAGGTAGGACAAGAACACTTCATCTAGTGCAGGTATGATGGAATTTATTCTTTATGCTTCTTGAACAAAACTTCTCAGAACTAAATGGTTTTAAAATGCTACCTTATTTTTAGAGAGAGAGAGGTTCTTTACACATTTCCATGGTTTCTCAGGATACTGCAGAACAGATGTACAGGGGCCTTTGTCCACACCCTGTACATATCAGTGCTAGATTCTGCACCAGTTTCAAATAGGCCAGGGAAGACAAGAAAGGGAGCGAGAAGCTAGAATAGGAGGTTGGCCTGGAGATGGGGGATTGGAGATTGACTGTGTTTGTGGATCCAATGGCTACAAGTCCAACTCTAGGGGATGGATAAATGTTATGGTCTCTACTACCTGGAGCCTGGGATTTGGAATAATGGATCCAGAGCTCCACAGTTCCTCACCCACAGACTGAGATGAGGCATTACCTTTCGAAACCCACACACTATAACTGGTTCAAAAAAGTGTTAGATAAGTTCATGGAGGATAAGTCCATCAATGGCTATTACCTAAGATGATCAAGGATGCAACCCCATGCTCTGGGTGTCCTAAGCCTCTAACTGGCAGAAACTGGGAGTGAACAACAGGGAATGGATCACTAGATAATTGCCATGTTCTGTTCATTTCCTCTGACACATCTGTCATTGGCCACTTTTGGAAGACAGGATACTGGGCTAGATGGACCATTGGTCTGACCCAGCATGGCTGTTCTTATGTTCACACTTCTCCTGCTCAAAGCCCATTAATCCATGCTTTGAGGTGAGGTAAATTTTACCCAAAGGAAACACTCTCTTTAGGTAAGCATTAAAGGTACTCCTGCACTCTCAAAATACCATCAGCCCCATTATCCAGCACATGCCACCTGAGTGGTGCAAAGTAGTTCTGAAGTCAATTAATCCAGCCACTGGAAGATTCCCGCTGTAAAAGTGCTCTGTTTTGTTGTATTTCCTACTACTAGATAACTTAACTGTGGCATTGGAGTTGCAACAATATTCCTACTGCTAAAGTCCTAGCAAAAAACGTATTTTGTGGGGTGTAGAGCATGATAACATTTCCTCTTTGGACACCAAAAAAGAGGGCAGCAGCATCTTGCAAACTAACTCTCTAGTTCATGTTTAACTAGATCTTCACATATATAAATGGAAGATGGAGGCTCCTTTCATACACAAAACTTGAAATAAACCTTTCTGTGGCACTTAACAGTATTGTTTGTTGCCTGAATACCATAGAAAAACAAGCTCTTGGGTTTATTTTTATTTGACAGTTACCTGCAATCGATATAATTTCTAAATCAAACCAAGTTTTGTTTTTATCATTGTTCTTACCATTGGCCATGAAAGGCTAAATCATTTCCTTTCTCTCTGGGCCAAATTCATCCTGGTGTAATTCATCTTATGTATCTAAGTCTGTTGTGGTTTGAGGTTTTACTCACACTAACGGAATACCATACTTTAACTTGGGAATGTAAGTAAGAAAGTGATTTCCATTCAGATGAGAGAGAGGCACAAATGGATGTTAGGAACATTAGCTTTGTTAACAGAATGCAAACCTCCAAGACTTCATAACAATTAAATACTTCCAGTTGGAACCACTAGGAATTCCCCTTAATTCTAATGATTGTCAGTCAGCTTCTCCCATGTGACCCAGAGCAAAGCAACCTTATCTCCTGTTTCTTTAAATAAATTTAGTGCTCATGAAGTTCCCAAATTAACATCTTGGAGACTGTTCTAATTATCTGCAGAGCAGGTATAGCCAATTTTTCCCTTCTAGTGGGCCTAATCCCTGACCCAAAGGGCCAACTGCACAAGAGTTAGAGTGTAGATCAGACTCCATGTCTTTTCAATTCTTGACCTCTGCTGAAACTTTCAATAAAGATGAAAATGGATTACCTCTGCAGTGGTCATTTTTGTGAAGTTGATACCTGTGATCTGGGAACTAGGCTAAGGCCACAGACTAATTTCACAGAGGTCACCAAAATGCCATTGGAGGACAATTGCTTTAGATCACTACTGACCTGGATTTGGATTCATACCACCCTTTTAGGTGCTGAAGATCTCAATAATCCATTCTCTTGAACCAACTCATTCCTCCACTCCTCTGTCCTATATGAAAAGTCTTCTTCCTGTTTACCCAAACCAAATGGATACATGTATTCTGAATGCTCCTGTGCAATGCCTCTTGGCAAAGCTGCGTTCTTTTCTCAAACTTTTCCTTAAGAGCAGTGTTAGGATGAGCTCCTTCCTAGCCTAATGGCAAGATGGAATCTGTGCCGAGATGACTGGTACCTCCTGACATTGGGGAGGGGGGGGGGGGCATAATTTAAAGGTTTGTCCCCTCCCAAAACAGCTTGACTCGCAGCCCCTCCCTGCAGCTCCCAGCTGTTTGCTGCTCCCTCTCCCCTGGGCACAGCTCCAGGAGCTGCCTCACAGAGTGGGGCACCTGGCTGGCAAACCCTGGCAGAAATCGGGGGGGTGGGGGAGTGGAAAAGTGCCCCCTCCGCCCCCCTCCACATGTCACCTCTGATTGCAGGAGAGAAGCCATTGATGTATAGTTGGATAATTCATCTACTTTTGCTAAGGAACTGCAAAAGATCAGGTAATGTCAACCAATTTACTACTAAGCATTCCATTTTACAGTACTTTATGATTCAATGTGATCACAAAGTTGTACTAAAACCCACTGAATATTCTGACTCAACAACCTCACAGACACAATCATGTTTATTTTTATTGTTATTTTAGATGAATAGATTATAAAGATAGGCTTGACTACTGTGATCATCTAGTCTGACCTCCTCTACAACGCAGGCCATAGAACTTCCTGAGTTCATTTCTGTTTGAATTAGACTACATATTTTAGCAAACCATCAGTCTTGATTTAAAAATTGCTCATGATGGAGATCTATCACAACCCTTGATAAATTGCTCCAATGGTGAATTACTTTAAAATAAATACATTTGTGCCTTATTTCCAGTCTGAATTTCTCTAGCTTCAACTTCCAGCCATTGGATCTTGTTCCACCTTTGTCTGCTGGACTGAAGAACCCATTATCAAATTTTTGTTCGCAATGTAGGTACTTATAAACTATGATCAAGTCACCCCTTAAACTTCTCTTTGTTGAACTAAATAGATTAAACTCCTTGAGTCTCACTATAAAGCATGTTTTCTGATTCTTTAATCATTCTTGTGGCTCTTCTCTGAACCCTCTCCGATTTCTTAACATCCTTCTTGATTTGTTGACACCAGAACTGAAGAAAACATTCCAGTAGCGGTCTGCTTAACTCTATTGCTATCTGTACCTAGATACCAGGAGTGTCATTTCACCCTAGTGGAAGCCACTGTATCAGGAAGGGAGGACATTACAATTCACTGTGGAACCTTGAGTGCGCACTAGGAGGGCCCACACAGCCAGTTAGTGCCAGCAAGCTAGTGTGCTCTACATTCTCACCCTGGCTTGCCATGCACTAACTAGTTATGTAGACAAGCCTTTAGGGAAAGTCCCCATGCTAAAATATTTGTTTCCTGACTCTAAACACACAACTTCCCAAAGAGGGAATGCATTCTCTCTGTTTTATATATATATATATATATATATATCTTTTCATGGCTAGCATTCTTGTTTTCTAAACATTTGTCACATTCACTTCAGCCTGCAGCTTTGAGACCTTTATGTAGCCTTTTCTCCTTCCTCTCAACCCAGAGTACTTTCACAAGCAGGTCACTTTCCACACTTAAATGTTGGTCCTATTTCCAGCATATATTATACCTTCTCCTAAAAGTAATCATACTATTTCATATGGGTAGAGAAGGCACCTATTGTAGCATAGAAGAGTAACAGGCATCTTTTTCCAGTAGCTCTTGAACTCAATACATCTGCATCTTCATCTCTTATTCTAATTCTAGTCTTCTTATGTCTCTTAAACAGGGAGTTAGACTTGGTCTTGCTGAAGGCAGAGTCAAGCCAAAATTGAGCCAAATCACAAGCTGGCTACACACAGATGAAAAAGAAAATACATCCAACAGAGTGTTATGATCACACCGTGATCAGCTGACTCAACTCACTGAGTTTTAGGGCACATCTACACTGGCGAAGTTACAGCACTGGCAGTTACAGCGCCGCTCAGAGAGTGCCGAAGGAAAACCGCTGTTGTGTGTTCACACTGACAACTGCCTGCGCAATAGCATATTCACACTTGCGGCACTTGCAGCACTATTGAGAGCGGTGCACTCTGGGCAGCTATCCCACAGAGCACCTTTTTCTCTCTTGTCGCTAAGACTTGTGGGAAGGCGGAAGGGGTCGTGGGGCATCCTGGGTCCTGTCCCAATGCCCCACGATGCATTGCTTTGCATCCCAGCAATCCCTGTGCTTCCGTCCGCATTTGGCACCATCTTTCAACAGTTTGTGTACTGTGCGCCCTGCCCTGCCTCTTTCGGGCTGCTGGAATGGATCCCGAGCTGTTGACCAGTATGCTGCTTGCACTGACCAACACGTCACGAGTGACAGTGGAGTTATTCCTTAAACTACAAAGTCAAGAGGAGTGTGACTACTACTCGCCACGTGTAGTAGTTACAACACAAGGTTGCTTGTGGCATTCATGGAGGTGCTGACCACAGTGGAACGCCGCTTTTGGGCTCGGGAAACAAGCACTGAGTGGTGGGATCACATTGTGATGCATGTCTGGGATGATGAGCAGTGGCTGCAGAACTTTCGCATGAGGAAAACCACATTCATGGGACTGTGTGATGAGCTCGCCCCAGCCCTGCAGTGCAAGGACACGAGAATGAGAGTTGCCTTGCTGTTGGAGAAGTGCGTGGCGATTGCACTGTGGAAGCTGGCTACTCCAGACTGCTACCGATCGGTTGCTAACCAATTCGGAGTGGGAAAGTCGACCGTTGGAGTCGTGTTGATGGAAGTGTGCAGGAGCATTAATCGCATCCTACTCCGAAAGACCGTGACTCTGGGCAACGTGCGTGACATTGTGGATGACTTTGCACAAATGGGCTTACCTAACTGCCGAGGGGCGATCGATTGCACACACATTCCAATTCTGGCACCAGACCACCTAGCCACCAAGTATATTAATCGCAAGGGGTATTTCTTAATGGTTCTCCAGGTGCTTGTGGATCACTATGGGCGTTTCACAGATTTTAAGGCAGGCTGGTCCGGAAAGGTGCATGACGCACGCATCTTTTGGAACACTGGCCTCTTCAAGAAGCTGCAAGAAGATCACTGTAGGGGAAGTCAAAATGCTCATTGTGATCCTAGGAGACTGCACCTACCCCTTAATGCTGTGGCTTATGAAGCCATACATGGGGCAACTTGACAGCAGCAAGGAGCGGTTCAACAACAGGCTGAGCAAGTGCAGAATGACTGTGGAGTGTGCATTTGGCCGTTTAAAAGCCCACTGGCGATGCCTTTATGGGAAGCTGGACCTGGACAATGACAATATTCCCATGCTTATAGCCATGTGCTGTACGCTCCATAATATTTGTGAAGGGAAGGGTGAAAGCTTCACTGGACCACAGAGGCTCAGCGCCTGGAGGCTGAGTTTGAACAGCCAGAGACCAGGGCTATTAGAGGGGCACAGCACAGGGCCATAAGGATCAGGGATGCTTTGAGGCAGCAATCTGAAGCTGAAAGCCACTAATATTTGTTGCTATGCTCGGGATTGCAGTACTTGTAATGCTAGGAGGTGATTGGTGCACATGATGCAAGAAGGGACCTTAACATAATTGTATGTTGCTTTGCAGTGCTCTTTTTGCTTTCACTTAATAAAATAAAGATTGCTTTCAAACAAACACAAACAACAATCAGAGGAGAGAGTCAAATGAAAAAAATCATCAGCAGGGAGGGGGATGGGGGAAGGGAAGGTCTCAAGAGGAGGAGGGGTCCCGGAATGGCTACAGATTTGTGTATGTCCAGGGATCATACCCAACCTTCTCCTTTGGAGTATGTTGCAGTGGGTGCTGGACTTCAGCAGAGCCAAACTGCAGAGGAATGGGTGTTGAGTGCAGTGGGTACTGGGACTCCACACTGCTGGACTGTGAGGGGGAGGAGTGGAATGCTGCGGGTAGTGTGTGGAGCCAGGAGGTTGATAAGAGTGTGGTGGTGTGGGGGGTGCATAGGAAAGAGTTTTGCGACAGAGGCTGCAGGGGAGGGCGGGCGCGGAGCTGCTCTGTTTGAAGAGCTGGTATCACCTGGAGCGTGTCCACTTGGCGCTCCATAACTGTTAAGAGTCGCTCCATGGCTTCTTTCTGGTGTGCCGCGTTCTCCTTTCGGTCCCTCTTCTCGCTGTCCCACCACTCCTTCAATTCTTTTTTCTCAGCAGCGGAGTGCATCACAACCTCACGCATAAAGTCCTCCTTAGTTGTTCTTGGATGCTTTCTAATTCTGTGCAGCCGTTCTGCCACTGATAACAAAGAGGGAGCTGTGCTCCCAAGCTCACCTCTGTGAAGTTTAAACGCAACATTTTACAGAAGCAGTATTGTTTGCAACAAAGACAACACTGTTTCAGTGCTTTAAAACACAGACAGTACTCACACACCTGTCACTAACTGGCTGACCCCAGGCAAGCACACATGAGACACAAGACCCCCAAAATGGTGAGTAGCCACAGGGGCAGGGAAAATCCTGTTCCCGGACCCTGCTGTACACTGGGCACATGGCTCTTGGGGAGAGCCAGCACTGCAGGGGGTCCTAATAATCATTCCTGTCCCCACACTTTCCACAGGAGATGATTATTATGGAAGATATCTCGCTACTGAGGGTGAGCAGGGAATAAAGGGAGAGTCTTCTCCAAGCCTGCAACTTCCACCCTGATGCTTATGCAGCTAGCCTGTGTGAAGCAATGGTCTCCCAACCCGTCAAGGCAAAGTGGCGCGGGAAAGTTACCATTAATGGACAAAACAAAGCAGCTCTGCTGAGGAACCTGTGGCAGCGGATTTCCCAGTATCTCCACGAGAGTTTCCTGGAGATCTCTGAGGCAGATTCCCGTGAAGTGAGGGAATGTATCAACAGCCTGTTCCACTGCTCAAACTAGTCATGAGGTGGGAGACAAGCCTGCTTTCTGCAACCCTCCTGTCCCCAACAACTCGCTTAAGCAACCCTCCTGCCCCCAACAACTCGCTTCAGCAATTCCCAAAATTAGATCCACTTACCAGGGACCTTCTCTCCTGTTTGTGCTTTGCCAAGCTCCGACTGCTGTGACTGGGTAGGCTCCTCCGGGGTAGAAGAGAGTTCCTGACTGCATGCAACTCTGACCTCCGAGTCATCCTCTGTCTCTGGGTCCCCCTCCCCCTCTTCATCCAAGATTGCCTCCTCCTGGCTCAGTCCACTCTCGACTGGCAGACAAGCCATTGAAGTTTCCACAGGGTCTTGTGCAGAGGAGGTGGGGTTGCCACCGAGTATCATGTCCAGCTCTTTGTAGAACTGGCAGCTCATGGGCGCAGCATCGGAGCGGTGGTTTGCCTCCCGTGCCTTGTGGTAGGCGTTCCACAGCTCCTTCACTTTGACCCTGCACTGCAGTGTGTCCCGGTCATGGCCCCCTTTCAGGGTCAAAGTGCATCTAGAAATCTGTCCGTAGGTATCATAATTCCGATGGCTGGAGTGCAGCTGGGACTGCACTGCTTCCTCCCCCCAAATGTCGATGAGGTCCAGCAGCTCAGCATTACTCCAAACAGGGAATTGCCTGGTGTGTGGAGCAGGCATGGCCACCTGGAAAGATGCGCTGAGACTGCTGCACGCATCACCAAGCAAACGGGAAGGGGACTTTCAAATTTGCAAAGGAATGTATGGGGTGGGGCTGACGGTTGGTCACCTGAAGGCAGGGTGGTACAGTTCAAACCCCGATGACCAGAGAGGTGAGAACAGGCATTGTGGGACACTTCCTGGAGGCCAATCGCAGCGCTATAATCACCACCATGTCTACACTGGCACCGCAGTGCTGTAGCCGTGGCGCAGAAAGCTCTAGCACTGCATCTGCGCAGTTTCTGTGCACTAAGTGGCTTGGCAGTGTGTACACCTTGGGAGTTACAGCGCTCAAAGCTGCTTTACTGCACACAAACTTGCCAGTGTAGATGGGGCCTTAATGTCTTAGCTGTTGCTTAGCACATAGTAACTTGAAGACACACAGTGACGTGCAAATCAAATCAGTTTTGTTTCATTACCAATTGACTCATTCATGATGGAGAAGTACAGAATAAATTTTCTATCTTCTCAGAGTACAGAAACCTGGCCCAATTCCTAGGACTCCAAACATTGAAGAAGTTCAGATCAGGATCCAGATCTGAGCTTTGTAGCTTGGGTCCATCGCTACCTCCAAATAATACATGTGTTTGTGTTAATTTTCTGCAGTATTAATTAGAAACACATGCTTTTCTTCACTTGAATTACCACACTTTTGTTCTTGCTGCAGTTTCTATTGTATTTTGTTTGACCAAATTTCACAGGGCTCTCTCTATCTGTGTTTTGGTGATCTCATGCATTCCATCTGCCTTTGAACACTAATGATGCTATCAGATGTGAAATGTCCTCTAAGGGGCTTCATTTGAACAACAAAGAAAAAAAGTCTTAACACTTGTTGCTCCCTACTTGCAGTTGATCTTCTGTGTCAATTTACCAAACAGCAAGTCTCCTAGCAATGACAGGTTTAAACATGCCTGGCAGGGGGCATGGTTAGGATTAAGGCTAGGAAAACATTCTAAACCAGGTGACTGCTGTGGGTCTTGATGATGTTACAGTGTTTTTCTTTGTAGTTAAGAGTCTGATCTTTCTAGGGGGCCTTCCAATCTCTACAGTACCAGCATGCAGGCAGGTGGGGCTAGGGCTGGGGATCAGTTAGTTTCACAGTGGAGATTGTTTGTTTGTTTATTAATGTAAACTCAGTCAATCGGTGAATTTTCTCATGTCTCAGAGCTCCTGCTGAAGGAGTCTTTTGAAAATGTGACCCACAGACACTCGAATGAGTGCAGCTTTCTTTCTGTGTAAACAGAAATGTGTGTGATCCATACCTACAGAGTTTGGGAGTTATATGTTTATACAACTGGCAACATTCTAGGGGAGCAGTAATTGGGAGACAAAATAAGCAAATGCCTCCAGGGGTTTGACAGTACTCAACAGCTTGTTTCCAGCAAACCTAGTGCTTCCCCAACAATCATCCTGTACATATATGTGTATATAGTCATGCTCTTTAACAGGTGAGTGACCAAACCACCATCCGGGTTCATCCGGACTTTCCCAACATGAGGTTACCTTATCCACCCTTTGCCCTAGGCATCCCCATGTGTAACTGCTGTATATCTGATCTTGATAAACCCTTCCCTTGTCAAGGTCAACTGAATCTTGGAAGATGGCGCCCCTCTCCTCACATACATATTATGCTGCCTTCAGGAGTACTTGTTGTGTGGCAGAAGAAGAAGGCATCCTAGACCAAAGCCGTGCTAAGCCTTTTAGATTCTAATGCCTCTTCAGTAAATATAATCAGGGAGATCAGAGGAAGGATTTAGTTAGAGATGTACAGAACACTTAAACATTTGACAGCTAGGGGAACCTCAAATGTGTAGCTTTGGTGTGCAAGAACTTTACCTCTTCGCATTTCAGCCATGCAATTAGCATGAACATCTGCCCAGATTGAATACTAATTAAATGTATAAAACTGGCTGGGCAAAATGTAGCCCCACTCTACTCCGATGGATAAATTCAGTCTGGTCTGGAAAAATGCATCCTATGGTAGCAGGGGATAAGACACACTGTGTTCCTGACAGTTTACATTTTACTGTTATAATTAACACAACCTTAAAACCAAATGTCAAGTTTGTGCAGAGAACATATATTGTGTGTTTGTGTTTAACAATCCAGCTTCTTACTGTCGTATAGCTTTTGGAACATACTTAGTTTAATCACCTACCACTATGCACAAATACTCATATCATGAGGATTCCATTGCATTAATGGTTTTATTCAAAATTATGTTCTAGCTTTGTTATATTATTTATATATTTTACAATGTTATTTCTTCAAGTGTTCATTTAGCTGGGCTTTGTTATGCGCTGGTGTGTGCAAAATATGATCATGTACAATTAATAATGGGTATGTCCCTAACCCATGTTATCTGAGCTGAATGTAACTTGCTGGACAATTGTTTTGAATGTATAAGTGCTCAGTAATTCTGCCCATGACCCGATCACCATCTCACATCTACCTTTCAGCTGTGAGTCACGGACACCTCACTGTCCCAGAGAAAAGTGTGGACTGGCCAGTAAACTGTAGATATTACTATTAATTAGAGCCCAGTCTGTCCTGCCCCGACATAGTCTAAGGCAGAAGCCACATCTCATGTATGTTCCACTAGACCCTAACTCAGGCTACTGTCCTACTGTGGATTGGATTCTGTCTCCACTCTCCCTGAGCCACCTTCCCAATATTAATTTGAGACCGAACACTCTAGACATAGGCTAGCAATAAATATTTCCACATTCAGCCTGAAAAGACTCCCAGTATGCTCCCAAATTGAGCTTGAGATAACCCCCTACCCGATACAGGCTGGCTGTATGATTTACCATCATAAAATCCAAGACCATACAACTGTAATTCATCTACAAAATGGGGAAGACAATTCTTTATCGTGTGATAACTAGTAGGGGGTCTCCTACCCACTGAGAGTGGATAAGCAGAGTTCAGGTTGGTGTTGAAACATAGCTGTATTTCCTGACTTGCTGGGAGGTAGGTGTTTTACACTACTGGTCCCACATTCTAGCTTCCTGACTCTCAAACATTTGTTGTTAATGTTCCCTTTGAATTTCCTTCTAACTACATATTTTTAATAGCTACAACGATCTATTGTTTTACATGAATAGTTATGCCTTTCCAAATGTAAGTATATCTTACTGAAGACTTTCCTCTTCTAAATACGTAAATCAAATACCTGCAGAAGGCTATAAGGTAAGTTAATGCAACACTTTGCTTGTAACGAACTGATCTGGTGCATGGTAAGGGAAGGAGAGCTATTTTTTTACGGTCTGCTTGTGTAACCCACACACCTTCTGGGTGTGATGTTCTGTCCCATCTAGTGGCACCGAGACCACTTAGAGAGAGTTAAATGAGTTTGCTCTACAGCCTTAGCCAACAGCTAGTTGGCTTTTAGCTCATGCAGTAGAGGCTCATGCACTAAGCTCCAAAGATCTCCGGTTCGATGCCAATGACCGGGGTCTGTCGGTGTTACACATGCAGTAAAATTTAATGTTGACTGGGTACAAATGTGCAGGACACACAGTTACCCTTCCATTTTGGAACAAAGGAGGAATAGCTCAAGTACACATGCCACAGGAATTGCGGGAGTGGTAACACTTTCCTCACCATTAAGTTTCTTTTTAAATTAAAAATCACTGTTGCTTTACCCCCAGCATACAGTATATGTATGTCACAAGGCGCCAAAATTAGCCTAGTCATGGAAGCCAGTGTTGTCAGAGCAGCAAGAGGCTTTCATGAAAGGTTTGGGTTTGGTTGTCTTATGATAATATCCTGCACAGACTGGTAATGTGTTAAAGCACCACTCAGCTCTCAAGTCTGATTTTGAAAAACTTTTTGGGGCAGATTATGGCCAGCTTTTTGTGGATGAAGGAAGTGGGAGGGCGAGAGAGTAACAGGATCTTGCACAGGTGTTAACCACATTGTAAGTGGGGAGCAGAGCCATTGTTCTTTGCTCAGGGTCAGCAGTGGCACTAGTCTCCCCAAATGGGGTACAGACAGGCTGCAGAGTACAAGGGGAAGGGACTGTGAAGTGGTCATTTTCCCCTTTCAGATGTGCTCGGCAACTTTGATGCACTGGAGCAGAAGAAGGAATGCTGGATTAGTTAACCAGACTTCTAGGGCTTCTCACTACAAACTGTCACCTTGCAAATCCATCCTCAGCACATGGCTGTGCCTTTGAAGGCATGATCCATTTGTTTATTTTAAGGGTTTGTGCTGCTGCCCACGACAGTAGCATCTGAGAGAAGATTAACAACAATTCTCTCTACCTGTAATAGTCTTGTTTTCTTTCTGCTCCTAAAAATTACTTGCACTTAAATGAAAACAGGATCTTTATTTTGTAAAGATCCGTTTAAATCTGCTCCAGAAATCTTCATCCGCTGTCTGTGACGTCACTATTACCGTCAGTGGAAATGACCAGTTTTACAAACAAAGGATAAGGGCTTCTGGAGCAGAGGAAATTAATTCTTACAAAATAAAATATCCTGTTACATGCAAATGGCCCTAGTAACCAACCAACCAACCAAAAGAAAAGGTGTGGGGGTGGGGAGAAAAAAAGATAGACATGATTGTTTTTAAAGACTGTGATTTTAAAGGTTTTCTACAAAGCAACTGCAGCTCTTTAAAGATCAGTCCCAGCATTTATCAATTTACTGTATCACCTTTTTATTGATTATAGTAAGATCAATTGTGTTTTTAGCTCCAGCTGCACCTGGTTCTCTGACCTTCCTGGAACTCTGAGCAGTATGGCTGTTATCATTCTACTCTTTAATTTAAAAAAAGTTACACAGGGTTTCTATGGGATTTGACAATCTATTTATGCTTAAACATGGTTGTACCAGAACCAGTTATAACACAGTTTGGACAGCCAGTACAAAATTGTTTGAATTGACTTAAAGATTTGTTCTAACCTATGCCAGGACTAGCATGTTTTTTAAAACTGGTGATCAGTTCGGGCTGGTCAGTATAGGCTTGTCAAACCACACTGTAACCTAGGTTACCCTTGTTTCAACCATGCATAAGCACTGTAGACTGAGCCCCAATTGCTAGTTAACCATCATCCTGTTTTAACAAGTATTTGGGCACAGGTGCTTAGACGCCACAGTGCTGAGCACAGTAATTAGGGAAGGAAATAAATATTGTTGTTTTAATTCCCTTGAGTTCAGTAAACCAGGATATAAAATAGAACACTCCTCAGAGAAAGGCCTGGAGGTTACATTTCACTGTCTTTTGATGGGATTTAGGCACCAAAGTCATTTAGATGACTGAAAATTATACCCTGCATCCCTTAATGGTATAAATACCAGACTGCACTGTACTAAAAGACTATATTCCTATTAATTGCAACCGCATTTAGATAAAAGCACACTTAAATATCCCACTAAAATTCAAATGGGCAGGGTAAAAGAAGAGTTATTAAGCAGGGTTCTATATTCAAACAATGC
The DNA here is from genome assembly GCF_002925995.2 of Terrapene triunguis. Classification (NCBI taxonomy): domain Eukaryota; kingdom Metazoa; phylum Chordata; order Testudines; family Emydidae; genus Terrapene; species Terrapene triunguis. The sequence goes on from NW_020664373.1 coordinate 5,212,033, forward strand.
AAATCCATGTCTGTGTCACAGTTGTGTCTTTCCAACATTTGACCATTGTTTTAAGGATGACAATTTTGCATCCCTACAATCCTAGCGATAGAATTCCAGATATAGAGCTGCACCTCTGGAAAGTCAGGCAAGGGGCCAGAGTTAGAAAAACCCAACACAATAGTAATTTGTTTATTAAACAAAAGAATATTCTGCTGAAGTACAGGTTGCAAGAGAGGTTAAAACAAAAATATACAAAAAGAAATCAATGAGGTTAATTAAGAAACACTGAGCTTCAAAGAGACTGCTCCAACATAATGGAAAGCAATCAGGCATTCATCAAACAGTATCTTCTCCCACACTCCCTACAAGAGGACTGAAGACATAAGTTATCATTTATGCCTCCAGGAAATATATAGGATGTGACAGATGACAAGGCCCCAACCAAGCCCTGGAGCAAATAGTGATGCACTCCATGCAGTGGTTAATCAAGGGTCATGGCAATGGGAGAGGTAACATTAAGCTTTATGCAGATGCAAACTACCAGCCCTGGTAGATAGGAGAGTTTCTGGATAACCTGTCATCATTGGTAGTGTTACCTTCAGACAGCATGCTTAAGGCCTCGTCGGTCTGCTGGCTGCTGGCTGCTGTTGTCTTCTTTGAGTCGTGGATGTTGCTTTGGTAGTTCACAGAGGAGCCAATGGCAGAAGGGTAGCCATTGTCAGCAACAGCTGATGTGGACATTGATTCCCACGGTATTTCTCTCTTTTGCCACTTCAGGTTCAGTTTCCACCCAGTCCAGCCATAAAAAGTGAGTGTGAAGAGAAAGCCTTGCATTGGATTCAGCACTCCCTGGAAGAGACAAGAAAGAAGAATTGCTATGGGAATTAAAATCAACAGAGTGGTGAATTTCAAGTACAGTGAAACCATTCCTGTGCATTAAGGCTACATCTACGCGGCAAAAAAAAAAATTAACGACACCAAGTCTCAAAGCCTGGGTCAGCTGATTTGGGCTCGCAGGGCTGCGGGCAATACAATTGCAGCATAGACATTAGGGACCAGGCCAGAGCCTGGGTTCTGAGCCCAAATGTCTACACTGCAATTGTATAGCCCCATAGCCCAAACCCCACAAGCCCAAGTCAGCTGGCCACGGGTCTTTTATTGCAGTGTAGACATACAGACTTTCTTCACAGTGAACAATTGCTGCCTTGAGAGATAATGTAAAACTCACCCATCTGCATCCAGATGAAAGTATATGTTATGTTTCTTCTAGCCACAAGCAAATCCAGGGAAGAAACCAAAGCCCTTGTTCTGGTACACAATAACTCTGAGAACACAAGGGGTCAAATGCTTGCCTGGTTTGACTTCAGCTACTCAATGGAGTTGTATCAGGGATAAATATGGCCCTCACTGTGCTTTAACAGTCTCCACTGTGTCTTATGACTTTTATTTTGCATGAGCAATTTTTCAGTGAAAGCAGAGCCAAACATACTGAGAGCAGCCACTCACAGATAACCAAGTTCTTAAACAGTGATCAATCAGTTTGTAACTGCTGCTGACTCATGAACAAGTCCATCTTGGTTGGACTAAAAAACTGGACAGCTGAGACAGTCTCTCAAAAATCACCTCTGTCCCCACTTCCTTGGATATTTGGCAAGTAAATGCTTCGGATGTTTCTATTTTTCTCGTGGGAAATCAGCACTTTATTTTCATAGCCAGCTTACAAACAGTTCAATTCCTAGACTTGACCTCTTGCCCTCCAGGCCAGCAAGAGCTGAGAGCTGTGTCACGTGAGTGTGTTCAGCCCTTGGGAGAGAAGGGGGCACCATGTGAGTGGCATCACTTAACCCTTTAATACAGGATGAAACCTGGAAATGGAGAGGTAGGTACTTGGGGGTGCCTGATTGCTTGTCAGAGGGTAGCAGGGTGTGCTGGGGGAGTGGGAAGAGGAGTAATTTATCCCTTGTAACACTAATGTAGGATAAAATCTGGAAAGAGAGAATTAGGTATGCAGAGATGGAGGTGTCAGGTTATCGTGTGTGTTCTGGGAATGGGGGAATATTCCATGCACAGGAGGTGTACATTCATCCATAATACTTCAGGCCAGATTAGCCAGGCTCAGCTGCAAAAATTGAAAGGTTAATACTGATGCTCTACTGACTGGTAGATTTAGAAACAGTGTTTGTAAAGAAGCCCCGGCGAGTCCTCTGTGGGCAGAGGGCTGTAGCCAAGGCGCACATACAAAAATAGAGGAGACCGTTTTAAGAGAAGAAAAATTGGTGGTAACATGGGTTAAACTTGCAAGAGAAGCAGTGGATTCTCCAGCTCTTGACATCTTCACATCAAGACTGGATGCCTTTTTGGAAGATATGCTTTGGCCAAACAAATTATTGGGCCCAGTACATGGATAACTGGGTGAAATGTAATGGTCTGTGATATACAGGAGGTCAGACTAGATGATCGAATGGGCCCTTTTGGCCTCAAATTCTATAAATCTCTATAAGTTTCCCAGAAAGTGGGAAGGGAGGGAATTATTCACAGCTAGAGCTATGCCATAACTCCAACTAAAAGAGTTTTAGTGCCTTTCATGTGTTTAATGTTCACTTAATTAAAACTCTCATCCAAATATACCCTTGACCCTCCTCTAGAAAATTTTTCTGTCATTTCAAAAAGAAAAACAAAGAGCGTGTTTTTACTAAGAGGCTTTGCAGATATTTAAGATCTCCCCAAAGAAGCTACCTGCATCATCAGCTCCAGAATATCCTCATTTGACTATTCCAGGAACATTACGCTTATGGGGTGATAGGGAAATTACAGTCCTGTAATGGTCCAAAATACTTTAGTAGTGTTCCTACAGTATTTTGGATCATTGCTCTGAAAGACCAATATATTTTTCTCTCTGTATATACAGATGTTTTCTACATAGCAGCTTTAAAGAGCAAAGAAAATGATCTTAGTTACAAATACAGGCTGAAATTGTTAGTAAGCACCCAAGTTGTTAGCCTGTATTCAGGACTCAGTGGTGAAAACTCCGTAGTCTGTTATTAAGGAAGACACAGTAGATGATCATAACGGTCCTTTCTGGTCTTTAAAATGAATGAATCACCTTGACTTCAGTAGGGATGCACAGAGGGTCAGTCAGGGCAAAATTTATCCCTTAGTTCTTCTTGCAGAGTTTCATATGAAGAATAGTTTCTGTAATTTTGAAAATGTTCTCCCATTTTTTTTTTTTTTTGTATCGAGGGGAGATTATATTTTGAAAGAAATAAACACTCATTACATTGGTGCTGCTGCCTGTCATACAGAAGCTACTTCCAAGACTAATAAAAATCATGGTTGACCTACCATTATAATCCATGTGATCAGTGCAGCATTTCTAACATTTTTCAGGGGGCTTCCATTGATATCTGGCTGCATTTCAAGGTAGAACAACAGGCTCTCATTGATGATGTTCGGTAACCAGCTGTTGCAGGGATAAAGAGGATGAAAAGAAAAAGACAGATTTGTTTGTATATACAGTGGTTTTGTTACCAAAGCGTAATTGTGGTGATTGTTGGCAGGGAGAGGGAGAAGTCTGTTTTTTAAAGCTTGTAGCCAACAATATGAAGGAGCAGCAGGTTTGGGAGAATATGATCAGGAAACAAAATCCCTTTCCTAACCCAGCCTGAGACAAAGAAATAGACATAACCAAACGGAATGAAATCCTAGCATTCCAGCCTGCTGCAGGCTGATAAAATGCAGAATTAAATCAAGTTGATTAGAAAACACAAGACTAGAATGTACTACAGTCTACAATGGGGAATGTCATCATCAGCACCTTCTTATATTTGCAGCCTGAGACGTGGTGTACCAGGCATTTGCTGCTTCTTGCCAGAGGCCTCACTGCCTTAGCAAACCCTGCAGAAGAAGGTGCCTTGCCAGAAGGGAAGGACATTGATTTCAGACATTTATGGATTGCCTAGAGCAGTGTTTCCCAAACTTGGGATGCCGCTTGTGTAGGGAAAGCCCCTGGCGGGCCGGGCCAGTTTATTTACCTGCCCCGTTCTCAGGTCCGGCCGATCGCGGCTCCCACTGGCCACGGTTCGCTGCTCTAGGCCAATGGGGGCTGCAGGAAGCGGCACGGGCCGAGGGACGTACTGGCTGCCACTTCCAGCAGCTCCCATTGGCCTGGAGCAGCGAACCGCAGCTAGTGGGAGCTGCGATCAGCCGGACCTGCGGACGCGGCAGGTAAAGAAACCGGCCCGGCCCGCCAGGGGCTTTCCCTAAACAAGCAGAGTCCCAAGTTTGGGAAACACTGGCCTAGAGAGGTCTCCCAGGATCAGCTACAGGCAAAACCAGAGAGAGTTGGTTCTCCGGCACCTACCAGGACCAGGAGCAGGTAGAGGCCAATCAGGGCCCAGCAGGCCAGATAAAAAGCAGTGGCTGTACCTACTACAGGCCAATTCTGGGTGAAGCCAGGAAAGGGGAAGAAGGCTTTTCCTGCCCTAACCCAAGTAACCTGGCCCAGTCAGAGGCCCAACCTTGACAATGTTGGGTATCTATGAAGGGTTAGTGTTTATATTGTGGGCTTTAATGCCCAGGTGGCTATTTTGAGTTAAGATTTAATTTGTGTTCTGTTAACCCTGGAAGGGGACTGGACTGAAACCTGACCTGGCCAGAGGAGCTGGCCACTGGGCCATGGAGGCAGCTGACAATTGGAGACCTGGGACAACAAGGGGTGCTAGAGAGGAAAAGTCCCTGCGACACTATGTCCTGACACTAGGGGGGACTCTAGTATCAAGGGCACATTATAATACGGCATATAAATAGAGTTGCAATGTTCATGCATACACTAAATATATATAGCATTGCTACATTGCTGCACATCATTCCCTAAACAACCACGAACTCTGAAATTGCCATAACGTATCAATAGTTCTTACCAATAAGGGCAGCTCATGGTCTGATAGCAAACATCAAGTTAAATGAATCAATAATCTTCAGTGCCAAAGAGAGGGTATGTCAGAAAGCCCAGGTTTTAGCCCCAGTGAACAGACTTTAGTGCAGTTTCTCTGTATTTCTCCTGCATAGTCAAATGGGTCATTCTCATTCTATGTGAAAACCTCATGTTTTTCTCCCTCCACCTTGCTCCCCTCACACTTCTTCCCTGCTCCATTCCCCCCAACCAGTCCACTTTAACAAGCTGCTCCCACGCATGACCTAAGGCAAGCCACATCCCCTCTTTGGCACTGTTTCCTTTCCTACCCTATTTCTGTCTTGTAGGTTTAGACAGCAAGTTCTTCATGACAGGGACCATCTGTTGCTATGTGTTTGTATGGTGCCTTGCATGATGGTCCCCCAGTCTCCTCTCAAATGTGCTCGTGTAATACAAATAGCAAATAATAATTTCTTCCTCCGAAAGGATCTTCTATTTTTGTTCAGCAGTTTGTGCTGAGCAGTCAACACCTGTCACTCCCAGTAGTACTCCAGAATCTTTTGTACTAGCTGCAACATGCTTTATAACAGGGGTAGGCAACCTATGGCATGCGTGCCGAAGGTGGCACGCGAGCTGATTTTCAGTGGCATTCACACTGCCCGGGTCCTGGCTACCGGTCCGGGGGGCTCTGCATTTTAATTTAATTTTAAATGACGCTTCTTATACATTTTAAAAACCTTATTTACTTTACATACAACAATAGTTTAGTTATATATTATAGACTTATAGAAAGAGACCTTCTAAAAATGTTAAAATGTATTACTGGCATGCGACACCTTAAATTAGAGTGAATAAACGAAGACTCGGCACACCACTTCTGAAAGGTTGCCGACCCCTGCTTTATAAGGAAGCTGCCACTGCAGAATGGCAGTTTTCTTTGGGACACAGTTTTGCCTAAGGATATCATATTGGAGATGGGAAAAAGTGGTCTGAAATTCCACAGCCAGACTATATTGAGGCTACTCTTGTGGAGAGTGACCATAGCAATCTTTGTATTTTTCAGACTATTGCTCTAGGCAGCTATCTACCCAGTCAATGCCTACTTATCTTTTTTACCATTTTTCTTTGAGGCTTTTGTTTTCATGTTTCTCAAACCCCCCCCCCCCCCCCCCCCCGCTGTATATTCTGGAACTTGTGTCACAGCTGCAAGAGGCAGCTTAATGCTTCAGCTACTAAGTAAAATAATTTAGAACATTTTCCTTTCTAGACAATTCCTCCCCTTGAAACTGTCAGGTTGACAAACAAATAGAGCAAGCCCGCCAATGCCGTTCACACACCCCACCTTCCACAGTTGGGAAGTATTCAGAGTTTTTTTTAAAAATACGCCTCCTACCATATAATGAACACCAGCATAATTTTGAAAAAGCGGAGCTGAATCTCCGTCCCCAGGCGTCTTTCATTCTCTGTGTAGATTCCTTGTCTTCCTTTGAGCAATGAGGCAACTGGAAAGTACAGAACTGTATAATGAGTACATGGCTATGGGGTTTTTTTTATTTACAGGGATCCAGAGAGTGGGAAAGGGAAGAGGAGAAGCTATAGCTCAGGTTCCTGCTGTGATGGGACTTGATTTTAACCAACAGGGAAGAATTGGTAACAAACAGAAGGTGGAAGGCAATTTGGGTGAAAGTGTTCATGAAATGATAGATTTCATGATTTTAAGGAAAGGGAGGAGTGAGAGTAGCAGAATAAGGACAATGGACTTTTTAAAAGGCAGACTTTAACAAACTCAGAGAAATGGTAGGTGAGGTTCCATGGGAAGAAAATCTAAGGGAAAAAGGAGTTCAGGAAAGCTGGCAGTTTCTCAAAGAGACCATATTAAAGGCATAACTGCAAACTATCCTAACGCAAAGGAGAGAGAGAAAGAATAGGTACAAACCAATATGGCTCAGTCAGGAGCTCTTTAATAAGCTGAATATCAAAAAAGGAATCCTACCAAAAGTGAAAACATGGACAAATTGCTAAGGAGGAGTACAAAAGAATAGCACAAGCATGTAGGGACAAAATCAGAGAGGCTAAGGCACAAAAAGGCAATAAGAACAAGTTCTTTAAATACATTAGGCAGGAAAGAAAGAGGAAGGAAAGTGTAGGTCCTCTACTTAGTGGGGAAGGAGTGCTAATAACTGACTACATGAAGAAGGCTGAGGTGTTTAATGCCTGTTCTGCTTCAGTCTTCACTAAAAGGATTAATGGTGACCAGATAGTCAAAACAAAGCAACAAGGGGGAAGGAACAGAAGCCAAAATAGGGAAAGAACAAGTTAAAGAATATTTAGATAAATTAGATGCATTCAGGTTGGCAGGGCCTGATCAAAATCATCCTAGGGTACTTAAGGAACGAGCTGAAGCAATTTCGGAAATGTTAGCAATTATCTTAGACAACTCCTGGAGGACATAGGTATGGTCCCAGAAGACCGGAGAAAGGCAAAGCACCTATCTTTAAAAGGGGGAACAAAGAGGACCCGGGAAACTATAGACCAGTCAGCCTAACTTTTATAGCGGGAAAAATACTGAAACAAATGATTAAACAATCAGTTTGTAAGCACCAAGAAGAAAATAGAGTTATAAGGAATAGGCAGCAGGATTTGTAAAGAACAAATCATGCCAAACCAACCTAATTTCCTTTTTTGATGGGTTTACTGGCCAAGTGGATAAGGGGGGAAGCACCAGACACAATAGATCTTGACTTTAGTAAGGCTTTTGATGCAGTCCCATGTGACATTCTCATAAGCAAACTAGTTGAAAGACTATACTCAAACAGTAGCTATCAGTGGTTTGCTGTCAAACCGGTAGGGTGTATCTAGGTGGGTCTTTCTGGGGTCAGACCTTGTTCCAGTTCTACTCAATATTTTCACTAATGACTTGGATAATGGAGTGGAGAATATGCTTATAAAATGTGCAGATGACACCAAGCTGGGAGGGGTTGTGAGCACTTGGAGGACAGGATTAGAATTAAAAATGACCTTTAGAAATTGGAGAATTGGTCTGAATTCAACAAGATGAAATTCAGTAAAGACAGTGCAAAGTACTTCACTTAGGAAGAAAATAATCAAATGAACAGCTACAAAATGGGGAATAACTGGCTAGATGGTAACAGGATCTGGGGGTTATAGTGGATCACAAATTGATGGAATCAACAATGGGATGCAGTTGCAAAAAAGGCTAATGGGGTCTATCCTGGGGTCTATTAACAGGAGTGTTGTATGTAAGACACAGGAGGTACTTGTTCCACTCTGCTTGGCACTAGTGAGGACCCAGCTATTAGTATTGTGTCCAATTCTGGGCACCGCCCTTTAGAAAAGATATGGACAAATTGGAGAGAGTCCAGAGGAGAGCAATAAAAATGATAAAAGGTTTAAAAATCCTAACCTGTGAGGAAAGGTTAAAAAAACCTGGGTATGTTTAGTCTTGAAAGTCGGCGGTGGGATCTTTATAATAGCTTTCAAGTCTGTTAAGCGCTGTTTTAAAGAGAATAATTGTTCTCCATGTCCAATGAAAGTAAGTGGACAAGGCAATGGGCTTAATCTGCAGCAAGATTAGATATCAGGGGAAAATTTTCTAACTAAAAGGCTAGTTAAGCTCTGATATAGGCTTACAAGGGAGGTTGTGGAATCCCCATCAATGGAGGTTTTTAAATAAATAAGTTGGGCAAACACCTGCCAGGGATGGTCTAGCTTTACTTGGTCCTACCTCAGCGCAGGACTTGATGACTTCAAGGTCTCTTCCAGCCCTACATTTCTATGATTCTATGCAGGATAGTTTAGAAGATGGAGGGAACCTCATTAAATAATCTCCTTTATCCATTTAACAATTAAAGAAAACAGTGTCATCCAAAAGTGGGTGGTGACATCAGAACTTGCCACTGGCTTTCTATCAACCCCATCTAAAATGGGAAGTAACAGGAGGGGTCATAACTGTTTTACCTTTTAAAAACGTAAAATGAAACAAGTGTTTCGATAGTGTGTTTAACTATGCAATTGTTATGCCTTTGTTTTCTGAGTTCTGCACCTATAAGTCACTTAGGACTGCCTCTGCAGAGATGGGCAGCTAGGTTGTGTGCAATACAGACATTCATAGGGGACGCAGGCACACTTTGCGCTCTCTCATGAAGACTTTAGTCTTGTTTGTTGCTTTTGATTGATGTAAAATAGGGAGACTGAAAGGATATGGCTGCTCTTGTCATCAATATTGGTTCACTTTACAGCATGGAAGCTAGGGTGCAGCCTGAAGTAACCCTTATTCACTGAAGAGAAGATAAAGAAGTGTAGCCTCTATATACCTATAGGACTGCAGGTACCAAGGCAACATCAGAAGAGCCTTCCTTATTGGCCCTTGATAATGTGCTTCATCACCTTGATCAACATGTAGCTGCTCCTGGATGCCCAGGTAGCTGCAGTTGCCAAGTCAGTCATCTGTGTTTGGAAAGGGGTTTGTCTTTTATTTGCTTATTATTAGAGAACAGTTTACATCTGTGTTCTGCTCTGACTACCAGCAGATTTCTGGGTAAAGTCTAAAGTCTTATAAAGGCTTTGGCTGTCAGGGAGAGAGAGAGAGAGAGAGAGAGACTCCTTTTCTTCTCATATGGTACCATGGCAGCTATGATCTACTAATAAGCTGAGATCCCCCTCCTCATCTAAATGGACTGTGTTCTTGATGAGGGCTCTTGGCTCCGACACAAACTTCCTACTGTGTATATATATATATATATATATATATATATATATATATATATACAGTAGGAACTTCCTACTGTATATGTATATATATCTTCCTACTGTATTTTTCACTCCCTGCATCTGATTAAATGAGTTTTAACCCACGAAAGCTTATGCCCAAATAAATTTGTTAGTCTCTAAGGTGCCACAAGTACTCCTTGTTGTTTAAACTTCCTACTGTGGTTCACCAGAACCCTGGTATGATGGATTTGGCGGAACAGTCTTTTTTTTCTGTGTGTACAGTGCTGGCACAATGAGGTCTTGGTTCTGGCTGGAGCCTCTAGGATATAAACAATACAAATTATTATTTTATTGTTATTAAAAACCTGTCTGTTTTCTCAGCCTTTTTCTTGGAAGTGGGGATTAAGGAATGAGGGAAAGAAGGGAAGATGGGACAGAGATTGCATTTGTAATGGGGTTGGGGGGGTTCAGGAGTTTTTTTTTTATATATTTTAGTATGTGTATATTTCAATGCAAACTTGTGGATTTATATTATGTAATACACTGAGCATTGGGTGGGTGTAATATTAAATACAAAGTCTGGGATTGTTTGGCTCCGAGGTTTTATTTCAGGCTCCTCTCTCGAATACATGTAGATGTGGTCATCAGGCCCCTGATGCAGTTGTGTACAAGCCCAATTTCAGGCCTTTGTTCCTAACATCAAAGTCATGAGTAACCAAATTCCAATCATATTTGACCACATGTAAAACTAATATCTGACTCCATGTGCAATTAATGAGAGGGCTGCAGAGAAGCCAATGGAGTCTGCATTTCATTACAATATCTCAGTGATTTAGACCTTGTCTACACTAGAGAATAATCCTGACTTCAACTCTCAGTGGCCAACGATAACTGCACCAGTTCAAGCCCCTAGCATGGACAGTTCAGTCTGCTATAAGTACCAGGGCAACTTTGCTAAATTTCGAGAAGATGCAATGCAGTTTTGTCCATCTACAATAGTGTTTTGAACCAGCACAGCTACGTTGATGGTGTTGTTGGCCACCACCGCTGTGGTGCTAAATCCCCCATGTAGACAGAGCCTTGCTTTTGGTACCTAGCTGTTATGCTAAAAAAATCCTGGTGCATTTCTTTCCCTTGACTAGTTGCATCTTTACATGGCTTTGTTCATAGGGGACTCCTCCACAGATCAGGATATACAGACATAGCTTTTACATTACTATTATTTTTTTACATCACATATACTAACTAATGTTGACATTTAGGAACTTACCTCCTGTTACCGTCCTTCTAAAGAGGATTGGATTGGCCACCAAAACTAGCAGAAGTGGGGCATAGGTAGTGATGTAATGAGGAATTGCATGCTGCAGGCCATTTTCACAACTGAGAAGAGACCATTAAAAGATTAATTCTTCTTCACACCTTGTAGTCTTGGCTATTCTACTTACATCACATTTAGCTAAAAATATGGAATGAAATAAACAGATCCAAAAATGTTGTGACACATTGATTCTGGCCAGCTCAAGTGAGTCACGAAGTAGACTATTGAAATACAGTTGAGTTTCAATGCTTCCTTCCAACAATTTGGGTGGAAGGAAAAAAAATGAAGCAAAGACAGGGTGGAAGAAGAAGGGATAATAGGATACAGAACTTCTTTGGCATGATCTTCTCCCTCTCTAGGAGCCTGTGGAAGCCTTAATCCCCCACTTTCCATGGCCATGTCAGGGAAGGGCTATGGGGCAAGTAAGCACCCATTTTATGTGGCATGTTTCTCTCTGGTCCTGGCAGAAACCCAAGCAGATGACTGAAGGGCCATATTGGTTATGTCTACACTGCAGCTGGGAGATGTGATTTTTTTCAGCACTGTGAACAGACTTGTGCTAGCCCTGCTTGAGATAGCATGCTAAAAATAGCAATGAGGGTGTGTGCCCCTACTGCAGTCTACACCGCTATTTTTAGCATGCTAGCTCATGTCTGTCTACCTATGCTGGGAATCATGCCTCCCCAGCTGCAGTGTAGACATACCCATTGACTCTGAGTTATGTGTATAAATTGTTTTATTTGGAACTTACCAAAGTTAAGTTATTCATAAGAACTTAAGAATGGCCCTACTGGGTCACACCAAAGATCCATCTAGCCCAGTATCCTGTCTTCTGACAGCGGCCAGTGCCAGGTGCCCCAGAGGGAATGAACAGAAAAGGTAATCATCAAGTGATACATCCCCTGTCGCCCATTCCCAGCTTCCGGCAAACAGAGGCTAGGGACACCATTCCTGCCCATCCTGGCTAATAGCCATTGGTGGACCTATCCTCCATGAATTTATCTAGTTCTTTTTTGAACCCTGTTATGGTCTTGGTCTTCACAACATCCTCTGGCAAGGAGTTCCACAGGTTGACTGTGCGTTGTCTGAAGAAATACTTCATTTGTTTTAAACCTGCTGCCTATTAATTTCATTTGGTGACCCCTAGTTCTTGTATTATGAGAAGAAGTAAACAACACTTCCTTATCTACTTTCTCTACAGCAGTCATGATTTTATAGACCTCAATCATATCCCCCCTGAGCCGTCTCTTTTCCAAGCTGAAAAGTTCCAGTCTTATTAATCTCTCCTCATACAGAAGCCGTTCCATATCCCAAATCATTTTTGTTGCCCTTTTCTGAACCTTTTCCAATTCTAATATATCTTTTTTGAGATGGGGCGACCATATCTGCACACAGTATTCAAGATGTGGGCATACCATGGATTTATATAGAGGCAACATGATATTTTCTATCCTATTACCTATCTCTTTCTTAATTATTCCCAGGATTCTGTTCGCTTTTTTGACTGCCACTGCACATTGAGTGGATGTTTTCAGAGAACTATCCACAATGACTCCAAGATCTCTTTCTTGAGTGGTAACAGCTAATTTAGACCCCATCATTTTATATTCAGTGATCAAACCATACACAAGTATAAGAACATCTTTGGGACTTCACTAGTTGTTGTTTTTTCAGTGGTTGGGACCCAAAGTAGGAGTAGATGGTCCTGGTGCATAATCAGTGATTGAAGGAAAAGTGAGTTTTGAGGAGGAATTTAAAAGAGGAAGGGATCACACAAGCAAAGGGAGGCTGTTTCAGGCATAGGGGTTAGCCTGATACTAAAGTGGAGAGTCATGAGTAGGAGAAGAGTAGGATGGACAGAGCATAGGGCATGAGAGAAATAGGATATGGTATTTTTAAGGCCATGCCTACTCTACCACTTATGACGGCAAAACTTATGTTGCTCAGGGGTGTGAAAAAAATGCACACACACCCCCAGCGACAAGTTTCCCTGGCATAAGTGGTAGTGTGCACAGGGCTATGTTGTCAGGAGAGTTTCTCCCACCAACATAGCTACCGCCGCTCACTGGGGGGTGGTTTAACTATGTTGATGGGAGACCTCTCTCCCGTTGGCATAGAGCAACTACACGCGAGCTCTTACAGCAGTGCAGTTGCATCGGTACAGCTGTGCCACTGTAAGGTCTCTAGTGTAGACATAGCTTAATTCACTCAGGGCCAAATTTGCTCTAACGTTCCTTACTGTAAATCCGGAGTAACTTCATTGACTCCAATATTCGGCATTTACACTCTTGTAATTGGGGTAAAAACTTGACCCTCCATCTCCAAAACTGACAAAGTCATTCAAGTAATCACAGAGCTTGCTTACCTAGCAACGGAAGGGTAGTAAAGCATGGCAATTCCCTCCACACACAGCAGGATTGCCAGGCCCCATGTCATCATGTGGTACAACACAATTGTACTGGAATGGAAATGGAAAAGCAGCTGTTAATGTCACCCATCATGTGCATTTGGAATTGCTTTAGAATTTGACATTGCAACCATTCAAAAGAATTGTACATATATGCAGGTAGAACAACATCCCACTGGCAGTACAGTAACTAGGAAAAGGTAAAGCGGTTTGGGAAAAATAAGAGCTGGGCTAAGTCAATGCAATTGTTCAGGTTGAGATAAGAGGCCCTGTCTCTGTCTCTTCCTGTCAACAGAGCTGTAAGTGACTCTTGCCCACACAAGCCTCTAGTAGTCCCCCCAGGCTCCCTCCCTTCCTGTGACCCATGGAGGTGGAGCTTGGGGTGGGAAAACTATAAGGAGAAGGAAGAAGGGCTCCCCAAACAGCTTGAACAGTCACATAAACTTCAGCCCTTTTGGGGATTTGGAAATCACAAACTTTAACAGTTATGATCACATTTTGCTTCATCTACATCAACAAGGGCCTGATCCAGACCCTGCTGAAGTCAATGGGAGTTTTTCTATTGACTTCAGTAGGCTGAGAGTCAGAACCAGAAAGTTTTGCGACTGATTTTGGTGGGAGCAGAATCAAGCCCATATTGCCTCAGGCTAGAGTGGTGTGACTTATGTATACATGTCTCTGAACACTTGAATCACTGCCCATAGGAAATAATATGAATGTCATTACAGCGCATAGCCTTGTCTGGCACAGGGAATTTAGATAACCTTGATGGAAATAATTAGGGTAAAATATGTGAAGAATTTTCATAATATACACTAGAAATCACGTAGTCTAGCTTGTTACTGCTTAACAGTTCCATAATTCCTGGGCATCAAAGCTTCACTATACATGTAAAATTCAAGTTTGTCCTATACAGGCCAGGGTTAATACTAGTTTAAATCGGGGACTTTTGTACTTGTTCTGGAGATGCACATAATAACATCTGCCAATTGCACTGTGTCTCCAATATCCGATTGCTCAATATTGTCTGGGTATAATATCACATAATTCTGTGCTCAGTACTGGCAAACTGAAGGTCTTTTTGTTCTTCTAACTCCAAAAACGGGCAGCCAATTTAGAAAAATCTTTATATTTTGTCTCTAGTATAACAGCATGGCCATTTTACTCAAAGAGTAGTTATCAATGGTTGGCTGTCAAACTGGGAGGGTGTTTCTACTAGGGTTCCTCCTGGCTCAGTATTGTTCAATATTTTCATTAATGAGTTGAATAATGGAATAGAAAGTATGCTTAAAAAATTTGCAGATGACACAAAGTTGGAGGGGTTGCAAGCACTTTGGAGACCTGGTTTAAAATTCAAAATGACCTTGACAAATTGGAGAATTGATCTGAATTCAACTAAATGAAATTCAATAAATACAAGTACAAAGTACTTCACTTAGGAAGGAAAAAATCAGATGCACCACTACAATATGGGGAATAACTGGCTAGGTTGTGTTTCTTCTGAAAAGGATCTGAGGATTATAGTGGACCACAAATTGAATACGAGTTGTGAATGTGATGCAGCTGCAAAAAGAGACTAATATGCTGGGGTGTATTAAAAGGAGTGTTGTATGTATAACACAGGAGATAATTGTTCTGCTGTATTCAGCACTGCTGAGGCACCAGCTGGAGTATTGTGTCCAATTCTGGGTACCACAATTTAGAAAGGATGTGGACAAATTGGAAAGAGTCCAGAGGAGAGCAACAAAAATGATAAAAAAAAAAAATTAGAAAACCTGACCAATGAGGAAAGGTTGAAAAAATTGGGCATGCTTACTCTTGAGAAAAGATGACTGAGGGGTGACCTGATATGTCTTCCAATATGTTTAGGGCTGCTATAAAGAGGATGGTGACCAACTGTTCTCATGTCCACTGAAGGTAGAAGAAGTAGTAGTAATGGGTTTAATCTGCAGCAAGGGAGATTTAGGTTTGGTATTAGGAAAATCTTTCTAACTATAAGGGTAGTTAAGCTCTGGAATAGGCTTCCAAAGGAGGTCATAATTGGAAGCGTTTGAAAACAAGTTGGACAAACGCCTGTCAGGGATGGTCTAGGTTTACTTGGTACTGCCAGAGCACAGGGGACTGGACTCGATGACTTCTTGAGGTCACTTCCAGCCCTACATTTCTATTATTCTATTAGTGCCAGAGAGTTTAGATACTCCAGTGATGGGCACTATAGAAGACATATAATACATAAGGTTATTTTTTTCTTTTCTTGAAAAAAATGTTCTATAAAATGAAAACATCAACAGGACACTAACAACAGCATTGAAAAGAAGATAAAACCTCAAATCCTGAAGCAAAAATTGTAGGTGTATTTCAACACTTTTTTTTTCAGAATAACATTTTATTGCTACAAGTTTCAATTCATGGTGTAGATTAGGGACTGGAGTGAAATCTTGGCTCCATTGGAATCAATGGGACTTATTCCATTGACTTCAATGGAGGTAGGATTTCACCCCAGATTTTCAAAGTTTAGGTGCATGCAACTGCATGCAAGTTTGTAATCAATAATGGAGCATATTCATGGCCCTTTAAGCACCTAGCATAGTATTAACGTGTTTGCATATGCACATCAGATGTTTGTGTATGCTTCATTTTTGTGCCTGAATACATGCATACAAACATGCGCACCTAATGTAGAAAGTAAAGCTGTAGATATTTAATTAGTTAAAATTAAAAATTAGTTAATTTCACTTTGGTACCTTAGCCCTGCTGATCTTCTAACCACCAAGTAGGAATCTACAGCATAGCAAAACAGCCACCAGAAGCCAGCACTGTACAAGAGCTGGATCCACATCTGCAGAAGGAAAAGATTACGTTGTGTCACAGCCGCTGACAAAGTCTCTAATGGTATGTCTACACTACCCACTGGATCGGCAGGCAGCGATCGATCCAGCGGGGGTCAATTTATTGCGTCTAGTCTAGACATGATAAATCGATCCTCGAGCACTCTCCAGTCGACTCCAGTACTCCACCGCCGCGAGAGGCGCAGGCGGAGTCAATGGGGGAGCGGCAGCAGTTGACTCACCGCAGTGAAGACACTGCAGTGAGTAGGTCTAAGTATGTCGACTTCAGCTATGTTATTCACGTAGCTGAAGTTGTGTAACTTAGATCGATTCCCCCCCCCCCCAGAGTAGACCAGGGCTAAGTGACCAGGACAAAATAAAACTCTCTGTTACTTCTAGCCCTGATGAGACCTCATTCAAGCATGTTTAATGGAATGTGTGTGGTTTTGTAACAGAGATCCATGAGGGGCCAAATCTTGCTCAGAATCACAGGAGTAATCCCACTGAAGCCAACTGGTCTATTCACATGAACAGGTTGAGCAGAATTTGGCCCCTTTTGATAAGCTTGCTTTACTCCTGCCCAGAAGAGATATTAACCTTGCTTAACCTTAACTCTGAATTTTACATGTGCATCCAAAAGTAAAACATTTTTGGCTACATTCATAAAGAGATTTATAGTGAGAATGTTTGAAATTACTGTATTTGCAAATTAGTGCCTCTCCTGTAGCTGAGGGCTTGTCTATACTTACAGTTAAATCAGCACTGCTGCGATTGATGCAGCGGTGTCAATTTAGCAGGTCTGGTGAAGGCAAGCTAAGCTGATAGCAGAGTGCTCTCCTGTCAATGTCTGTACTCCACCTCTCTGAGACGCAGAAGGTACGTCGGCGGGAGAACGTCTCCTATCAACACAGCGCAATGTAGTCACCACTGTAAGTTGACCTAAGTTATGTTGACTTCAGTTACATAACTTATATAACTGAAGTAGTGTAACTTAGGTCGATTGACAGCTTTAGTGTAGACCAGCCCTGAGACATGAGAGAAGGACTTATATCTCTTAATCATTGTAGCTATATTGTACCTTCATATTCTGTGAAGTGAATGTAAAAGGAAATTATTATGTGTAGTCAACAATCTCTGTTCCCAAGAGAAACAAACAAAAAAAAGAGATGGGTGGTAGTGAAATGTCCACACTTTAATTCTGATGTTTTTTTTTCAGTAATGACCCAAAGTGCTGTGCACAGGTTTAAGTCAAGCTACATTCCACTGTATTTGACAGTTGAGAATTCTCATTTTTTCTCATGAGTGTACATAAAGATATCTGACCTTTTCCTCTGTGTTTACAAATTCTAAAATTCTTTTCCTGATGAGCTGGTTCTTTACAGCATACTTTCCCCCGCTTTTTAATTAGTCTGAAACATGTTTACTATTCAATTTAATGTTCCTCTGAGCCCCTCTTTCATTTTGGCTCCATTTTCATCTGAATATCCTTTGCCATGGTTCCATAGTAGCATCTCTTTACCAGGCAGAGACCATGATGCTTGCTATTAAGCCAAACATCAGTGATGGCTACAAGTCTGAAAACAAATCCCTGGTACTCCCTCCTCCACAATCTGAAAATACTCCTTTTCCCCAGAGATGTTGATCCTTGGCCCAATCACTAAAGCCATCAATACACCTTCAGGCTCCAATAATTTCATCACTGGAATGCACTTTATTCATAGCATTCAGTGTATAACTTGAGCTTAGTTTTAAATTTTTTTTCTTTGTAAGATGTCCATTTGAAAAATAATATTTAAAAAATTCCATTTAAAAGAATCTGTGGGCTTGATTCACTCAAGATCTGCACTGGCTTCTTCCAGCTCATTAGGGAAGATGGAGCTAGTCAATGCTGCCTCAAACAGATTTGTGCTTCATCTGTCCAAGATGGGGTATTAGTAGGTGTTTGCTACTGACCACCAAATCACACTTGGGAAGAGACTGACTGGCTCCTTATGCACCTATCTATAATGTGTAGGGGGGAAAAGCGGTGTGATCCTGGGGGAATTCAATCAGAGTGACATATGTTGGAGGTTGATGCTACCAGAACTAAAACATCCTTGGGATTTCTAAATACTACAGATGGCAAAAAGTGTGGCATCCAACGTAGGAGAATTCTATTTTAGACCTCATTTTGACAGATACAGAAGAACTGATCACAGAAATAAAAATTAATGGTAACTTAGGTACAAGCCACGATGACTTGATCATCTTTATTATGTGCAAGCAGAATAAAGTCCAGACCAATTATATTTATAATAGGTGGTTTAAAAGGATCAATTTCACAAAGCAGAAAACTATTATGATCTAAATAAGCTGGGAGGAAGAATTTAATCAGGAAAAGATTAATAATAATTTGTAATTGTTTAAGAATGCCTTACTAGATGGCCAAAAAAACACAATCCCACAACTAAGGAAGAAGGCCATATTGGTTGAAAAACCGACCTGGTTTAGAAAGGAAGTGAAGGCAGCCATTTTATATATTAAAACAAATAGAAGAAAAGGGAAGTTGATAGTAATGAATACAAATCAGAAGTTAGGAATTGTAGAAAACTGATGATGGAATCAAAGGGACTCAAGAAGAAATCTATGGCCAGCAGAGTTAAGCACAAAAAGAAGAATTTTTTAAAATATATTAGGAACAAAAAAAATCCTAACAATGGTATTGGTCCATTACTAGATGGCAATGGTAGAAATATCAAGAATAATATAGAAAATGCAGAAGTGTTTAATACATATTTTTTCTGTATTTAAGGAACAAAGCAGATGTAGTCATCATCTTACAATACTCTTTCCATTCCACTTGTATCTCAAGAGGATGTTGAACAGCAGCTAGTAAAATTCGATATTTTTAAATCAGCAGGCCCAGATAACTAGCATCTAAGAGTTTGTAAAGAGTTGCCTGAGTAGCTAAGTGGAATGTAATGTTTATTTTAAATAAGTCTTGAAACCATGGGGAAGTTTCCATAGACTAGAAGAAAACCAATGTGCCAATTTTTAAGAAGAGTATACGAGATGACCTGGGTACTTATAGGCCGGTCAGTCCGACATCAATCCTGAGCAAGATAATGGGGCAGCTGATACTGGACTCAATTGATAAAGAATCAAAGGAGGGTAATATAATTCATGCAAATCAATGTGGATTTATGGAAAATAGATCCTGTCAAACTAATTTCATCTTCTTTTTTGATGAGATTACAAGTTTAGTTGATAAAGGTAATAGTGTTGATGTAATAAACTTAGACTCCTGTAAGGCATTTGTCTTGGTACCACACAACATTTGTTAAAGAACTACAAGATCAACATGGCACGCATTAAATGGATTAAAAACTAGCTAACTGATAGGTCTCAAAATGTATTTGAAAATGGGGAATCATTGACCACTGTGATTTGTTCTTGGCTCTATTCTATTTAATATTTTTATCAATGGCCTGGAAGAAAAATATAACATCATCACTGATAAAGTTTCCAGATGACACAAAAATTGGGGGAGTGGTAAATAATGACAATGACAGGTCACTGATTCAGAGAGATCTGGATTGTTTGGTAAGCTGGGCGCAAGCAAACTATATGTGTTTTAATACAGCTAATTATAAATGTATTAATCTAGGACCAAAAAAGTAGGCCATACTTACAGGATGGGGGACTCTATCCTGGGAAGCAGTGACTCTGAAAAAGATTTGGTCGGGGGAGGGTGGATAACTAGCTGAACATGAACTCCCAGTGTGGTGCTGTGGCTAAAAGGGTTAACATGATCCTTGGATGCATAAACAGGAGAATCTGTATTTGGCACTGGTGTGACCACTGCTGGAATCTGTGTCCAGTTACAGTGTCCGCAATTTAAGAAGAACGTTGATAAATTGGAGAGGGTTCAGAATGAGAACGATTAAAGGATTAGTGCCTTTAGTGCCCTGTTTTATAGTGATAGACTCAAGGAGTTCAATCTATTAAGCTTAACAAAAGAGAACATTAAAGGTATCTACATGGGAAATATATATTTGAAATGGGCTCTTCAATCTAGCAGAGAAAGTTAAACCACAATCTAATGGCTGGATTCAGGGGTGCCAGAAGAGGGGGGGCCAGGGAGCCATGGCCCTCCTACTTTCCACCTGTCCACTTTTTGCCATGGGCCCCACCCCAGCCTCTCCTCTTCCCCCCGAGGCCGAGGGTCCATGGCTCGCAGCCCGCTCTGGCTTCTGGCTTGGCCAGGGGCGGGGATTTGGACAGAAGGGGCAGGGTGAGGGCCCCTGGACCCCCCACTTTTGGAAAGGCTCCGCTGCCCCTGGCTGGAATCTGAAGATAGACAAATTCAGATTGGAGATTGTTAAAGATTTATGCTTAATGAGAGTAATTAACCATTGGCAAAAGTTACTAAGGGTTGTGTTAAATTCTCAATCCTTGGCAATTTTAAAATCAAGATTGATGGTGGTTCTTCTAAAAGATTTGCTCTACGGTGGTCCCTTCTGGCCCTGGAATCTATGGGGGAAAAAAGTCAGCAGGAAGTGGATACATCCTCGTTCTACTCATCCCCTGGGTAGTCTCTGCTGGCTGCCAAGTAGAAGTGCCAGTCCTGGTGGAAACCTCTGGGAGTGTGGCATTGTAAACACAATCTGTTCTTTCTTGGGGGTGTATCTACTTGGGAGTCAGTTTCCCCTGCTTGTATAGGGGGGTCTCCCAAGGCGATGAATCAAGGCCTATTTGGTTTAAGGCCAGAATGCATGGCATTTTGTTTTTTAAACAAAATCAAGAAAATACATTTTACATGACTATAAGTGGTTTCATGAATTCTAATGAGAATAAGGTGGGAGAAGGGAGTAGGAAGGGGGTTATTTGTCATTTTGTTTTCTGAAATGTAAACATTCCCTTGCGCTGTTGCAGACCCAAATATTGCAGTATTTTGCTAGTGCAAAAGAGCCAGAAAGTGAATCTTTGAACCAACCCTGATGCTGGCCAGTCATATTTCATCATCCATGCTGGGATCAAGACAAAAAATAAACAGCATCAATGGTAAAAACTTTGTTTAAAATATTCATTCAATGTTAACATAGTGAAATTACGATGTTTTCAGAATTGCACTTTACTGCTGCAAAATTTTTATCTTGGCAAGTTTTCTTTCTTTTTTTTTCTTTTTTGAAAAAAATCAGGCTTGGACTATGATACAAGTTTGTACACAGTGAACAAGGAATAATGTTTTTCCCTTGTTTTTTCTACTTGTACCTGGCAAGACTCAGAAGTGTGTGATGAGAAATAGAGAGGGATTAGAAAAGGTTGTAGGATGACTGATTTTTGGCTGTATGGTATGTATAGTTTAATGTTGAAATTGTCATTCAGATTTGTAGCAGTTGGTTACAGGTTTCTGTACAACACCATGATATTATGTCTTTTCAAACCTAATCAGATTTTTGTTTTAGTGTAGAAAAAGATCCTTTAGCAACATTTAGATTGTAATTATAGTATTGTACATGCTTGATCAGAAATTCCTTGGGTACCCAATATTCCCACTGGCTTTTCATAAGTCTTTGTTCTGTCCTATTTGTCATACTCCATATTACTGTAAAAACTGTGAATTGAAATGAATATTGGTCAGATATAGCATTTATATGCCATTTAAGTTTATACATCACCCCATATTTGAACCCCATTCAGTTAAAGTATGAATGACAGTGTAATAAACCCCTGCAAACAGTTTTGTCACTTTGAAATTCCTGAGATTTGCAAGCACGCCAGAATTATTCAGGCCAACCATATTTTTCATTTAGCAGAAGGGGTAAACTCCCTACCCGAGATTTCCTGTCTGATTTTCAGCATACAGTATGTAATTACAAAGTACCTCACTCAGAGACCCATTTACCTTTGTCCCATACAAACCCAGAGCTTGATTTTGTCCTAAGTCATTGTACATCTGAATTACCTTATTGACTTCACTGGGGCTTGTGGGTGGTTAGGATCTCTGAAAATCAAACCATTCATTTAGATGCCCAGATATGATTTAAGCACCTAGCTTTAAGCACCCACATGTGAAAATTTTGGCCTCAGCTTTCAGGAAATAGCTCGCACTCCTCCCACTCTAAGCTGGTGCTGCATAGCAGGGCGTGCCAATGCTTGTACCTCGTGAGCAATTAATACATGTCTCTTGTTTTTTCGCTTGTAGGGCTTGGGAGAGGCAGAAACCCATTATACTTATAGATCTGAATGATAGTTCAATTTTCTTTAGATCAGGAAGAGTTTGTCATTCAGGCTTCCTTTATCAAATTAGTGTCCCTAGCAAGGAAAAAAAGTTTTGTACTTACTGCACTTCCCACACAGAAGGCAGAAGGCCACACATCAGTTCCATTCACCACAGAGATGTTTGCTATGAAGTCTGGGAAGCCTATCCATACAGTTGATCTGAAGATTATACCTAATGGGAAAGTTCATTAGTGTTCTGAATGTGTTAATATGTTTTGAGTCACATACTTGCACAGTTAGCCTGGTTTTTACATGTGAACAAAGCAAGGACTGTGCTTGAATTGAGCACAAGACAACTCAATTATTTAAATTTCACCATAATCTATCAGTGAATGCTGCACCCAAGTTTAAAGTTGCTGTAGTCTAAAATGTTCTGTTCTATTTTAAAAAAACGTCATTTCATTAACACTGACACACATTTCTCTAAAATGAACTAGATAGCATCTTACAGGCTGTCATCAAATGAAAGTAATCTCATAATTAAAGCATTTTCTTTTTACTTCTTTTCTCTGTTATATTTGCATATATCAATCTTCTTACATTCATTTCTCTTTAACTCTTTACATTTTAGTATTAAAGGTACCTTAATCTATTCTCATTTTTGCAAACAACTCTTTTCCTCTTTTCCAAATGAATGAAACAAATAACACTTCTCAATACTGCTTTAAAAGACATCACAGCTTGCAATCAGTGAAGATGTCTATTCTTATTATAATGTGATAGCACTACCCATGATGCTTTATATACCATTTAACGGGAATTGATCCCTGCCCAGGAAAGATTACAAAGGGTCTCAGACAAAGATGATACAAGACAAATTGGTTCTGATTTGTCCATATAATTAAAACAGAAAAACCTCTGTCACATTTTTGACCTCATCAAATTAAAGGGCTGTCTATCCAGATTCTTATATAGGTGCTCTTTACTGTATCATCTGAGCAAATCTCAAAGGTAGAGAACAATACCTATAGGTGTCTCTCCCTTCATCCCAGCCACAGGACTTCAGATTATATTATTTATTATTATTTTATTTATTTATTTATATTATTTAGTTCATCATTTTATATAAAATGTGAGAGTAACGATATTATTGCAGCAAAGCCTGGATGAAGAGGAAGTTCTGCATTTAGCTCTGAACATGGTGCAATTAGTGTTAATTTATACTTTGGCAGCACGTTTCATAGTGTGGCAGATTAGAATTAGACACCACTTTAGTTTTGACACATGGGTGTTCATGCATATTGCCTAATTCTTCCACTTCCTCAGCCTGCTCTCTCCTTGTGACCAGGCAGGGCATTGGATGAGGAAGGTTCTTATAGATTTCAATACCCTATCTATAGCACAATCTAAAGCAGCACTCTTGGGTTTGTTGCTCATGCGATTTGCCCAGTTGAGTAGCTGGCATTTTCATAATGCTACAGCCTTTGTTTGGAGTGTTTAAGGATCAGAAGAATGTTTTTAAAAGTTAGTCTTTACGGACAATTAAGTTTTGGATCTGTCAGCCATTGAAAAAACTTCCAACATCTGTCTGCTTGGATTTTGTTAGTTTTAGGTGCAGATTTTGAAGAGGGCTTGACTTTAAATTTGAACTGTTAAACCTAACATTCAAAAAAATCTCTCTTCCATCAAGACCCATTATTTCCTAGCATCCCTTAACCCAAATCTACCAGCAAAACAGAAACAATATTCTTCCATCCCAGAGCTCTTTAGGCTGCTAAGTGGATCCATTTAGCCATACTGCCTCCAGGCAGAGGGAATCCACTCTAGGGCAAGGCACAACAAGCTGGTCCTTACCTAGGCCACCAAGGATGTCACAAACGGAGATGAGGAGAAGAATGGTGGTGGAGGAGGAAGCTTTTGGCATCTTCCGGGGACTCTGTCCCTGCTTGGGAAGGAGCTGCAGGATGCTGAGCAGCAGACTGACTGAGGCACTGCCAATGCAAACTCCACAGAAAACCTCAGGCTGGAAAGTCAGCACCAGTTGCGTGGCTGCATCCCGGTTGGGACAGCAGTAGGTCTCTAGCCTGGGAGAAGCCATGGGAGGTCTGGTTGGTGGTAGAAGAGAAGGAGCAGAAAAAATTGCTGTTGCTTCTACAAGGGAGATTTAGCTTTTACTTGATCCTTCCCATTAGCCTTCAGTGGTGAGAATCACGCGACTGATGGATCATGTGCTGCTGCTAGTGCTAAATCCCCTGAAGCTGCCTCTCTCAGCCTCTCCCTTGAAAGGAGATCAGATCAGAACAATACCATTGCAGTGTAATCTGAAACATACCTCTTCCCTGCTCTGAGCCATTGGCAACAGTTCACTCAAATATTTCTGCTTGTACAGTATGTGATGAGGGAGGACTAAGCCCTTCAGAGCACTGAAGATGGTGTAAAATGAATGAGGATAGAGGCCCCAAGGTAGGAGCATTAGATTTTAACTCTCATTTTAGCCCCATCCCACACATCGTACTTTAATTATTGTAAATTAACTTGAGCTCTGGGTCCAAACCCAAGCACTCCCAGACTTTTGGAAGAGGAGGAGGTAGTCTACATCCACACCCAACTCCTGAGATCCACCTCTCTTGTTAAAATCAGAAATGCTAACTCATAGAATCAGGGAGGTAAAAATAAGGCTAAAGCTATTATTCTTATCTCATTTAAACTGTAAACCGGGAAGTTTTAACATATATGAAACAGTATATATGCTGTGGGCTGATCCAGCAGTGAAAAAATTGTGGGCTATGGATTTCTCATGAGCAGTTTTTTTATTTTTGCAAGGATTTGATGTGCCAGCTTCAGAATTTGAGTGGTATTGTTTGGTTTGACTTGCATAGATTACATAGTACAATTATGTTCCTTCATTATATGATTATTGATTCATGTTCTTATGCAAATACTCATGTTTATGAATTCAGAATTAGCTTTCCCTGAATATTTGCTTAAAATTCCCCGTGTCAACCTACATTCTTGCTGCTAACACTGTTTGTTAGAACATATGTAAAATGTAAACACAGAAGCACTACAAACACACCTGAAGTGACTTGGATTTTTAATGGTATGAATAATTGTGGAGTTTTTTTCCAGGATGGATGCCTTAATTTTTCATGAAATTGATATCCTTCATCTACATTCAAAAATTCTGATTAACTTTAGTGGGAGTGTTGTGTATGCAAAAAATACAGGATAAACTTGCATGTTTAACACCATGTTAAGGAAAACAATTACCAGTCCTGTGCTGAATGACAAGGCGTAGCGACTTCATGGTTGTTACTACCATGGGCAGCATGTAATGGAGGCAGGGGGAGGGTAAGCCACCCCAAACCTCATGCCGCTGGGTGGAGCAGTGGCTGATTTGAGGCCCACGGAAAAATCTCCCCCTGCCACGGTCCTGGGACTGGAGGAGCTGTCCAGTGGGCAGGGTCTCGGGCGGGGAAGAGGTGGCATGGGGGCAGAATGGGAGCAGGGCCGCAGGGGAAGGGGCAAAATGGGGTGGGGTCATGGGCGGAAGGGGCATAACGGGGGAGGGTCTCTGAACTCCAGCCAAGCTCTCAGCTCCCACCCCAAGCTCTCACCGCACCCGGCCAGGGCCACGGGGTGGCTGAGAGCAGTGAGTAGGGGTGTGGTTTTGGCTGGAAGAGGCAGGGCCTCGGCCAGAAGAGATGGGGCAGGGGGCTAGCCTCTCCAAGAGGAAGCTTCACCCACTGCCCATGGTCACTTCCATACATACCATGGCTACTCCAAACTCACATGGTGGCAGCATGGTTATAATGCAGAAACCCCTACTCCAAAAACAGACACCTTCTAGTTAAGCTAAAGGAGAATCTTCATTATCTGTTGACAGTATGGGTCCCATGACCCACAGGTCCTGATTCCATCTAGCAGAGGGTAATGGTGCACATTGCCACTACCCTATTCACAGTAGTATGAAATGGTCACATATTTGGTTGGCAATATTTTAAAACCATAAAGTTATAAAACCAAATGAGTGTAACTCAGACACTGCTCCATACTTTCATCTCCAAATTAATATCTAGCAGCCAAATCCTGCAGTTCCCTAGTCAGCCAAAGCTTCCACTAAATTCAGCAAGTTTTGATGGAGCAAAGACTTCTGGATCTTCCCTAAAACTTCTGTGTCTTGTGCAATAGTAAATGTGGAGGCAAGTTGGAGAAATTAAAATGATAGTTAATTAAACTGCAAGAACAGAAGAGCTGGAATGTCTGTTAAACTAGAAACATTTTAAGAGCCGTTCTACAAAAACTTCATCCCAACCAAACTTTCAGAAAGGGTAAAAGACCAGCCTTCCATTGAAGTAAATGGAAAAACTAAAAGATTCCATTCAGGTGGATTCTCACTTAAACTAAGGCCAATTTACATTATACTAGCAATGTAAAGTGGCCTTACATTTAGTGTAAATATAATGTACTCCCAGTTTGAGTCTACTTTGCATTGTTCTGGAACTCTGAGAGCGTGAATGCAAATGAGAATCTGACTTTTTTTTTTTTTAAGTGATGCAAGTTCTGGCCCTAAATGACAAGCATCACATTACCAGGGTCGCTTGCTGGAGGATTCTCTGCAACTTGAAGTCTTTAAATCATGATTTGGGGACTTCAACAGCTGAGTCAAGGGAGAGAATTATTCCAGGAGTGGGTGGGTCAGCTTTTGTGGCCTGCATCATGCGGGAGGTCAGACTAGATGATCATAATGGTCCCTTCTGACCTTAAAGTCTATGAGTCTATGAGTCTACCAGAATGAATTCTCATTGACTGGTCATACATTACTCCTGGGGGAATTCTTTGCTACTGTGCGCATGCAGAATTCATGTCCCCCATAGATTTTTTTGCTTTCCCACAGAAAAAAAATGACTTTCTGATGGGGAAGCAAAGGGAAGCCTCAAGAGCGGTCATGCACCCCTCCCCAGCAGGGCCAGCACATCGATTCAGGCATCCAGAGCCAGCTGAGAGGTAAATCACTGCAGGGAGGAGGGTGCAGGACTGGGGATGTCCCAGTCAGTGGCTTCTATCCTGAGGTGGGCTCAGCTTCTCTTCCCCTGCAAGGAACATCCGGGGCCAGGTCAGACCCACCCCTAGAAATTTCCCCTGGCTGCAGGGAGCTCCACATCCCCCCTCTGCCATTGCTCTTCAGCCACAGGGGGAGGGGACACTGCACAAGGAACTGCTCCCTCATCTGCCCAACTCCCATGCATCTGAACGCCCCCATACCCACACTCCCTCACCGAGCCTCACCCACCCACCCACCCACACACACACACCTAGAATCCCTACCCAACCAAGCCTCACCCCCTCTATCTGGAACCCCTGCACCTGGATCACACCTGGACTCCTCCCCCGGACCGAGCCCAACACTCTCTGCATTCAGATCCCTACCAAGCCCCTACCCCCTGCACCCAGACCACCCTCCACTAAGACCCATCCTGCTGAGCTCCACCCCCTGCACCTGGACCACCCCAATGAGCCCCCCTGCTCCTGGACCCCCACCCCATTGAGCCCCAACCAGCTGCACCTGGACTCCCACCCCACCAAGCCCCACTCCCCTAGCATCCAGACCCCCCCACTGAGTTCCCCACACCCAGACCCCTCCCCCACTGCTGAGCCTCATCTCCCCAAACCCAGACCCCTCCTCCCCGCTGAGCCCCAACAACCTTCACCTCGACTCCCCTGCAGAGTCCTATTACCCCTGCACCCAGAACCCCCCAACAAGCCCCTGTGCATCCAGACCCCCCACTGAGCTGCCTGCACCCAGATTAACCCACACAAAACCCTCTCACTTGGATCCCCCAACACTAAGCCTTCCTGACCCCACACCTGGATCCGGGGGCCAGGACTGGGTGGGCATACATGTGAGACTCTGTCCCTCTTGCCTACTTGTTGCACCTGGCATGGAGGGGCAGGGCCACGGGGTGTTTCTGGGGCAGACCCGGCCCTTGCACTGTGTCAGGGTCAGGTGCAGCCTCACT
Source organism: Terrapene triunguis (assembly GCF_002925995.2). Lineage (NCBI taxonomy): Eukaryota > Metazoa > Chordata > Testudines > Emydidae > Terrapene > Terrapene triunguis. Next base: position 5,240,435 of record NW_020664373.1, read on the forward strand.
GCCGAGTCTGTGTCTCGGGGAGGAGGGGGCTGCAGGGTGATCTCCCACCTCTGTGCAGCCAGTGGCCTGTGCTCCCCACTGCCATGCTGGAGCCTCCACATTTATTTATTGACAAATAAAACTTGCAGGATTTTGCAGAATTTTAAAATATTGTGTGCCGATTTTTTATTTTTTTTTATGCCAAAATCCCTCAGGAGTAGTACGTTAAAAGCATAACACTTTTGCCTAACAACTTCTCAGCATCAACGTTCACACTTTAACCATTTTGTGGATATCCTATACAGCAGAAAAATGAACAAGGAAAAACAGATCCATTATATTCCACTTCAAAATAGACAAGCATCTTTCCTGTCAGAACAGCAGCAGCAAAAGACAAACAGGAGAAATTATTCGGAGGAAAAGGAAATTTCAAAAGAAAGTCTATGTAATTCTTATGTGTCAATGTACTGACAACTTTCACAAGCAGGCATCTACAGTATATTCAAATCTAGCTTAGTCACTGTCGGAGAATAGCTACAATATACACTGCACATGTTCTGGGGAAAATGCACATCCTCTCCACAATTCAATTTCCACAACACTAGCCACATCAATTTTTACACAAGGTGTAACTATTTTTTTTTGAACACCAGGTAAAGGCCATTTACTTAACATACAATTCAAAGGGCTATCCTTAGAGGGTTTTACCAGAGACCCACCCATCTGCCTGCTGACACTCTAACAGAGAATTACACAGAGAACAGAGGGAATTATGGCCTAATAGGATCCTATTACAGGAATTTCTACTAATACTGACCGCTGCAGGGGATGGGACAGAAGGATCCCAATTCGACCTCAGAGTTTCATCGCACGCGATGGCTTCCACTCTGAGGAATTACGAATGAGAGGCTCAGTTCCGTCCACACACCTAACGCCCAAATGTATAAGACAGAAATTCATTAACCGGTTAACCAAAACAGAACCAGACCAGAACAAGATAGTGTCTCCTTATCCTATTAGGACTCACCTTATCGGAGCACGAACCCCAGGGGCTGCGGTGAAGCAGAGAAAAGGGGCAAAACACCCCGTTGGCGCAGTTCCCAGTTCGCCGCAGCCATCCGGAGTCCAATGTCCGAGCTAGGAGAGTCCCGGCGGAGTCTCCAGAAACTGTCACCGAAATATCGGGTCCACCTAGCTGAGAGCCAATAACAGCCAGACAGGGATAAGGAAGAGTTGCTTTATTCTGCAGAAGAAAGGAGAGCCTTGCACCTTGGTACAAAGACTCTGTCTTACACACATTTTATCATTCCAATTATTATCCTGGGGATTTGAAATCCCCATGCTTATAACACTGGTCTACAATTTTTGAGACGTCGTCTGCTTCAGAGATAAAATGTGCTATTTATTATGTATTTTGATGTGCTGAATTCAAATATGACAATTGAAACAACTGATTGGCTACTGTTTCTAAGATATTTAAGTTTTTAAATTTTATGTCTATGTATATTGTGTAGATAGTAGAGTTTTAATCATAAATTGTAAACCTAGGTCTTTTCATGTGTTTATGGTTGCTTTACATGATAATATTTCACCTGTCCTGTTTATGTAACACTTTCAAAATCAGCAAAAGGGTTATATAAATAAAATTTATTATGAAACAAAAGGCAAAAAACTATTATGTACATAGTTTAGTCCTATTCAGTGTCTACTCGGTGCTTCTTGGCTTGTCTCTTGTATTCATTAAATGGAGCATCTCTTGTCACTGTCCAGCAATAGTCTGCAAGCATTGATGGGCTCCATTTGCCCTGATAGCGTTTCTCCATTGTTGCAATGTCCTGGTGAAATCACTCGCCGTGCTCGTTGCTCACTGCTCCGCAGTTCGGTGGAAAAAAATCTAGATGAGAGTGCAAAAAATGTATCTTTAGTGACATGTTGCAACCAAGGCTTTTGTATGCCTTGAGGAGGTTTTCCACCAACAACCTGTAGTTGTCTGCCTTGTTGTTTCCGAGAAAATTTATTGCCACTAACTGGAAGGCTTTCCATACCGTCTTTTCCTTGCCACGCAGTGCATGGTCAAATGCATCATCTCAAAGAAGTTCACGAATCTGAGGACCAACAAAGACACCTTCCTTTATCTTAGATTCACTTAACCTTGGAAATTTTCCACAGAGGTACTTGAAAGCTGCTTGTGTTTTGTCAATGGCCTTGACACAGTTCTTCATCGGACCCAGCTTGATGTGTAAGGGTGGTAACAAAATCTTCCTTGATTGAACAAGTGGTGGATGCTGAACACTTTTCCTCCCAGGCTCCAATGACTGTCGGAGTGGCCAATCTTTCTTGATGTAGTGGGAATCTCTTGCACGACTATCCCATTCGCAGAGAAAACAGCAGTACTTTGTGTATCCAGTCTGCAGACCAAGCAAGAGAGCAACAACCTTCAAATCGCCACAAAGCTGCCACTGATGTTGGTCATAGTTTATGCACCTCAAAAGTTGTTTCGTGTTGTCATAGGTTTCCTTCATATGGACTGCATGACCAACTGGAATTGATGGCAAAACATTGCCATTATGCAGTAAAACAGCTTTAAGACTCGTCTTCGATGAATCAATGAACAGTCTCCACTCATCTGGATCGTGAACGATGTTGAGGGCTGCCATCACACCATCGATGTTGTTGCAGGCTACAAGATCACCTTCCATGAAGAAGAATGGGACAAGATCCTTTTGACGGTCACAGAACATGGAAACCCTAACATCACCTGCCAGGAGATTCCACTGCTGTAGTCCGGAGCCCAACAGCTCTGCCTTACTCTTGGGTAGTTCCAAATCCCTGACAAGGTCATTCAGTTCACCTTGTGTTATGAGGTGTGGTTCAGAGGAGGAGGATGGGAGAAAATGTGGGTCCTGTGACATTGATGGATCAGGACCAGAAGTTTCATCCTCTTCCTCTTCCTCGTCTGACTCAAGTGAGAATGATTCTGGTGCATCAGGAACTGGCAGTCCTTCTCCGTGGGGTACTGGGCGTATAGCTGATGGAATGTTTGGATAATGCACAGTCCACTTTTTCTTCTTTGACACACCTTTCCCAACTGGAGGCACCATGCAGAAGTAACAATTGCTGGTATGATCTGTTGGCTCTCTTCAAATCATTGGCACTGCAAAAGGCATAGATTTCCTTTTCCTGTTCAACCACTGGCAAAGATTTGTTGCACAAGTGTTGCAGCATATGTGTGGGGCCCACCTCTTGTCCTGATCTCCAATTTTGCAGCCAAAATAAAGCTGATAGGCTTTCTTAATCATAGTGGTTATACTGTGCTTTTGTGATGCGAAAGTCACTTCACCACAAACCTAGCAGAAGTTATCTGCACAGTTCACACAAGTACGAGGCATCTCTGCTCACTTTGGCTAAACAGAAATATGTCCCTTTGCAAAATCAAACACTGACAAATAAGAGAGCACGACACTGTATGATTTCTAGAGCTGATATAGGGCAATTTGTTCAGCAGAGTGATGTAAGCTTCATTATGATTGCATCATCCAGGACTTCTAGGAATAACATGATGCAATTCATATCATGTATGACGCAATACCAGCTTCAGATTGCATCATTCATTGTTTTGCCTAAAAAGCAAGTACTGTCCAAACCCAGTCATAGATTTATTCATAGATCCAGTCAAAGATGTATTTTAGTCATTTCTGGTTTAAATTGAGATCCCTTCCCTTTATAACTCACTTATCCTCCGCCATTCCCAAGTCAAGGGTCATATATACTGACCCAATAGCATATCTTGAAAACTAGAGCCAATCAACAATTTTAAGCATCATTTTCGTTCTCAGTGACCCAGAATTAGTAAAGTTTGACTACATTTATTTCAGAAGCATTTTGGCTGTAGAGCAGTGTAATTACTTACTCCTTTCCTTCGACTATGCCCTCAAAGTTTCCAACCTGTTTTCAATCTCTCTATCTGTTGCCTGCCCGCTTGGGCCCGATCCTGCTTTTCTCGCTGAACCGTCCCTTCCATGGGCACCGGCTTTTTCACTACCAATTTAGCTAGGAGGGTGGGCTTCTCAACTAGCCCCCACCCTTCCTGGTCTCTTCCCTTAAACATTCTTACTCACAAGGCTACCCGAGTCCTCCCTCGTGAGGCTTGCCACCTGGGCAAAACATATTGCCCATTGGCGTTTAACTATTCAATTTTCTCTTGTGGCAAACACACTGCTGTTACAGCATATACTGAGCACAAATAATTAAATTTTGACAAGTCCCTGAAGGACCGGTACTTGCTTAGCCAGTGCTTCCTTTTCTGCCTGGAAGTCCTGTCTCAAGGCTTGCAACTTGCCCTGGGCGTAGGTTTGAGTTGCTGCCTGGTTCATGATCTATGCTCTTAATTGCTCAATTCTAGTTATCAAGTACACAACTCTTCCCTTTTCTCCAACTTCTCTATTGCCCAGTCCTGCTACGACTGGGGTAGATCCACCTGACACCCTTCCCGGTCAACCGGGGTGGAGAGAGGAATGCTAAATCCCTCTCTGGTTCTCAGACTTACTGCGGCTGAGAATAGGCACACTTTCATATTCACACACGTACATCCAGATTGGCCATGTCTGTGTATAACGTTCAGAGAAGGCGCTGTGCAATCTCCAACTTGCTTCCTCTCTTGGGAGGGCAGTTCTTTTATGCCCTGGGGTCTCCTGGGGCGTCTTTTCAGTGATTCCAGTCCAGGCCGGCTGCCTGTGGCTTCTTCAGTGTCCTCAAACCACGCCAGCTCCAGGGTCGCAAAGGCAGACTGTTGGATCTCACTGGACAGTTAAGCTTTGCAAATGTAATCTCAGCACTGTAACTTGTATTGCCTTTGGTTTGACTATGTCTATATTTTTTCACAGCCAGCTGGGGCCGAAAGCAGTTTTTCTTTGTACTTAGCCTGGTCTGCGTTGATTCTTGACCTTGAAAGCAGATTAACTTTCTCTTTATCTCTGGACCAAGCTGAATTTCAAATTAACCCGTTCCTTTCCTCAATAGACAAATTGCTCCCATTGTGTGTCAGAGGCTTTTTGGTGATTAAAGCTCCTCTGAGATGTATGATCTTATCTAGATTGAAGGTACCTTCTAGTGGGCATTGTTTAGATGAACTTTCACGTGTGTAATGATTCCAATTCTCTAAATACCTGCAGGTTTTAGGACCATAATGTACGTACATGAAATCAGATGGGGTACCCTTAGGGGGTGAGAGGGAATGCTTAGACTGTCTCCCACCCATTTTCCAATCACACACACAGGGAGGATGCCCTGTCCGCGCTAGCGGCACATAAATTAAGGATCTCTCCCTACAGGGTACTCACACAGGAGAGGCTAACGAGGATGGCCACGACCCTCCTACACCTCCCTTCAGCAAAGAGCGTCGGCTAGTCTCAGAGAGACGGCGCCGCTTACTCTCGTTGCATCCAGCAAGATGATCAGACTGTCAGTGGCTCACACAGAGAGGAAAAGGGGGAGGGAAGATGGGTTCACACACTCCTAGACCCAAGGTAGCCTCCTCGCCGGACGATGCCAGGCCGAGTTAGCCCACCGTGGGTCGGATCTCCTAAAAGATCCTCTAGTTACTGGGCTTGCGTTAGAGTAGTTCTGGTCACAAGCCAAAAGACTTCGCAGAGTACTCTGGGCGTCTTCCGGTAACTCTCAATTCACACTGGTGTACACACACACACACACACACCAAGGCCTCTATTTCCAAGTACCACGATGCATCTACACTATGAGGCGGTAACAACCCCTCTTGAGGGGGTAAACAACCCCTCTGTCCGGACTCAATACACTATGAGGCGGTAACAACCCCTCTTGAGGCGGTAAAAACCCCTCAGCACCGGTGCATACCTATGCATCTCTCATATGCATATGGGGGCGGCCAAACTAACAGGTCCCCAGAACCGCATACTACTACCTTAGTGGGGGCGGCAAAACAATTCCCCAGAACCGTTCTGCATCTGACCTTGCTGCACAGTCAATAAGTTCGGATGGCGTGAGCCCAACAGGGACAGACGGCCCCATGGACAGTCCTCCTCCGACACCCCAATATAGATTTCAAAAGGTTTCCTACCTCTATTGTGGCGCCATGGGGCTCGAAGAGGAACGATGCGTAGCAGCTGCCGGTGCCTCTGCGGGCGTTGCCATCCCGGACGAGCCCCCAAATTGTCGGAGAATAACAGAGTTCTCACTTTTTGTTTGGGTATAGCAAGTCAGATACTTTATTTTCTCTCTATCAATTGCATAGAGGGAGAGAGCTAAACAGGTCTCTCAACAGGTAAACAATTACAGCAAGCATTTATACCTTTTGTTACAGACAATAATGAGCAACAGCTGCATTTTGTTTATACATAGGTCATTCTGATATCTCGTTTTGCTCACTAATGTAGACTCTTAGTCTACATTCCATATTATCTACACATTATCTACACAAGGTCGCAACAACTTCTCACACAGTTCTTTCCCACTCACCTCACACATTCCTCGCTTCTACAAATCTCGCGTTATTAGGGTTACAGTTAGCCTGACTCTTGCTAACAAACTTTCATGCATTGCAATCCCCTTCCTGTCAGTTCTTTCTCTGCTTCCACATCACAAACAAAGTGATTTTCTTGGTTTCACTGTACCTCATAGAGGAAGTCTTTCTACATGATAAAATGACCTCACAATTCAATGTAATTGATACACTTAGGCTCAGGGCTGGATAATCACGATTGGTAGAGCTGGAAGAGCTGTATGAAAAATTTTATAGAATATCTCAGTATGCCATGCTGGAGTCTGTAGTATTGATCCCATGCTTCATTGTATGCCTGACCCTACTGTCCTTGTGCACACAAAGCTGCCATTGTGCTTAGTGGAATTATGTATATGTAAAGATAGAAAGAACAGGATTACATCTGAATTTTTGATATCACCAGCTTATTAAAGAAAATGTGAAAAATGAAGTCATTGGCTACTTTCTCATCTGTTTGGTCTTCTTCATTATTACATTTTCATCATTTTTTCCATCTGAGACTCTTGGAAATATGGTGATGCTGCTAAAGCAATGGGTAGGTGTGACATTCCCTGGGTACAATCTGGACTGTTGAACAGCTGTGTCCTCTTAATTCTCTAGCCTGGGGTCTCTCTGAAACTGCTTTGCTGTCAGAACATCCACTCCTAACCTGCTCTCACAGCCTTCAGCTTGTAAAGTCACTCCCAGCTAAGTTACATGAGCCCTCTGGCCAGTCATTCATGAATTACATACAAGGCAACACCTGCAAATTCCTAGTCCCCCCCAGAAATGTGCATCTTATACTGTCCAGCACACTACTGAACAATGCAAGCCCATAGAAAGTCCATCATTTCATCAAAGGAAAATGGTAATGCGCCAGCCTTATTATCCCAAATGGAGTTTCCCCACACACTAATCCAAACACACTGTTTAGGATAAAACAATAAGATAAGTTTATTAACTACAGAAAGGTAAATTTTAAGAGATTATCAGTGATGATGTATAAAAGTCAGGATTGGTTAAAAAAGAAAATAAAAGAGTAATACTCAAGCAAATACCTAATTTAACAAGCTAAGGGTATGTCTACACTACGAGAGTAGTTCGATTTTAGTTAAATCGAATATGTGCAATCGATATTAGAAAGTCGAATGTGTGTGTCCACACTAAGGACAGTAATTCGACTTTGTCAGTCCACACTACCAGGGAAAGCGTCGACATTGGAAGCAGTGCACTGTGGGCAGCTATCCCACAGTTCCCGCAGTCCACGCTGCCCATTGGAATTCTGGGTCGAGCCCCCAATGCCTTCTGGGTAAAAAAATGTGGCGAGGGTGCTTTTGGGTAACTGTCGTCATCCGTCAGTCACTACCGCCCTCCCTCCCTCCCTGAAAGCGCCGGCGGGAAATCAGTTCGCGCACTTTTAGATCAGTGACAGCGCGGATGCCACAGCACTGCGATCATGGATCCCGCTGCGACCATCGCTGCAGTTGTGGCCGTTCTCAACGCCTCGCAGCTTATCATACACCTTTCCCAGAGGCAGATGCAGAGAAATCAGGCGAGGAGGCTACGGCACCGCCGTGAGGGCCTGAAGTCGGAGAGTAGCACAGAGCTGTCAGAAACCACGAGCCCCAGCGCCCAGGACATCACGGTGGCAATGGGGCATGTGGATTTTGTTGAACGGCGATTCTGGGCCCGGGAAACAAGCACGGACTGGTGGGACCGCATAGTGCTTCAGGTCTGGGATGAATCCCAGTGGCTGCGAAACTTTCGCATGCGGAAGGGGACTTTCCTGGAACTTTGTGACTTGCTGTCCCCTGCCCTGAAGCGCAAGGACACCCGCATGCGAGCAGCCCTGACTGTTCAGAAGCGAGTGGCCATAGCCCTCTGGAAGCTTGCAACGCCGGACAGCTACCGGTCAGTCGCGAACCACTTTGGCGTGGGCAAATCTACCGTGGGGGTTGTTGTCCTGCAAGTAGCCAAGGCAATCGTCAAGGTACTGCTGTCAAAGGTAGTGACCCTGGGAAACGCGCAGGCCATCATAGATGGCTTCGCCGCGATGGGATTCCCAAACTGCGGTGGGGCTATAGATGGGACTCACATCCCTATCCTGGGACCGGGCCACCAGGCCAGCCAGTACATCAATAGAAAGGGCTACTTTTCAATGGTGCAGCAAGCACTGGTGGACCATCGGGGACGGTTTACAAACATCTACGTCGGATGGCCGGGCAAGGTTCATGACGCTCGCGTGTTCAGGAACTCTGGTCTGTTTAGACGGCTGCAGGAAGGTATTTACTTCCCGGACCACAAGATAACTGTTGGGGATGTGGAGATGCCTACAGTGATCCTCGGGGACCCAGCCTACCCACTAATGCCCTGGCTCATGAAGCCCTATACTGGCGCCCTGGACACTGAAAAAGAACTCTTCAACTACCGGCTGAGCAAGTGCAGAATGGTGGTGGAGTGTGCTTTTGGCCGTCTCAAGGGGAGATGGAGAAGCTTACTCACTCGCTGTGATCTCAGCGAAACCAATATCCCCATCGTTATTGCAGCTTGCTGTGTGCTCCACAATCTGTGTGAGAGCAAGGGGGAGACCTTTATGGCGGGGTGGGAGGTTGAGGCAAATAGCCTGGCTGCTGATTACGCCCAGCCAGACAGCCGGGCGATTAGAAGAGCCCAGCGGGACGCGCTGTGCATCCGGGAGGCTTTGAAAGCCAGTTTCAAGGCTGAGCAGGGTACCCAGTGACTTTTAAGTTTGTGGACACAGAAGCAGAACTTGCCCCCGTTTCTTTACCCAGTTGCCGTCGACTATCCTCTCCAATCACATACCCCCTTCACCCCCTTCCCAAAAAATAAAATCTGTTCTGTTTTGTTAATGGACACCATTGTCTTTATTACTGTTTTCGCGGGAATGTTTTAAACCTGGGACGCAGACTGTGGCGGGGGGCGGGTTTAGTGTTGTGATGCAAATGATGCTTCTAAACTCCAGGAATGACAGGCTCCGCGGTGGTGGACTGGTTGTTTCAACGGAGCCTGCCAGCCCTCCTGGCCGGGACTGCGTGTATGTGTCGGCTATGTGACTGTCTTGCAGGGGGAGGAGGGTTACAGATCCCCTGCTGCGCGGCTCTGTGATCCAGGGTAAAGACCGCTGCATAAGATCTGTAACTGCCCTCCCCCGCCACCAAGTCACAGAGCAACACCACCCCCCCCACCACACAGAACATGAAAACCACCTCCCAGACTGACCAGGATAACTAGTCACTGCACTGTATATGTGCCCTGCTGCTGCACCTGCCCCCTGCTAAAGGTGACTGTCCTGTCCAATGACCAAGCCCCTTCCCCCCCCTTCAGACAGACTCCCCTCCAAAAGAAGAGGATGGAAACAGAAATGAACAGAAACGTATTCTTTATTAACAACCGCACATGGAACGGGGGGGTGAAACTTGGACGGGGTCTTGTGTGAGGCGGGTAGGAAAGGACTTTTCAAATTTTGGGGAATGAGAGCCTTCTAGTGGTAGAGCAGTCCGCAGGGGTGGAGTGAAATTTTTCACGGCCCCTTCCACCCCTCCGTGTTTGGACTTTGGGTGAGGGGGGTATGGGACTTGGTGGCGGGGCAGGGCAGTTACAGAGAGACTGCAGCGGGGCTCTCTCCTCCTGCCTCCGGTCCTGCAGAACATCCACAAGGCGGCGGAGCGTGTCCGTTTGCTCCCTCATTAGTCCAAGCAGCGTTTGAGTAGCCTGCCTGTCCTCCTGTCGCCACCTCTCCTCCCGTTCAATGTTTGCCCGCTGCATTTGGGACAAGTTCTCCCTCCACTGTGTCTGCTGGGCTGCCTGTGCTCAGGAGCATCCCATTAGTTCAGCAAACATGTCTTCCCGTGTCCTCTTCTTCCTCCTCCTAATGTGCGCTAGCCTCTGGGCAGATGTGGCTGTGGGAATTGGAAAAAGGGAGTGAATTCCTGAGACAGAGCAATGTATCTGTGAACAGAGAACATAGTCTTTCTCTGTGAACAAGACCATGCAGAGCACCTATCACACGCGCACTGAGGACAAGGTCGAATTTTCGGCCCTCGCCTACCATGCCTGTGGTCTTGCTGTGGCGAGCTGAGGAGCAGGGCTGGACACCGGACTTTGTCTAGCTGGCAAACATGGTAAGCCGTAGACTTGTGGCCGCTTAAAACTTTAAGAGTGGCACTGGCCTCCTTTCACATAGAAAGCAATGCGAGTCTCTGCTGGCAGCAATCCTGCAAGCATGAACTCTGGCCCTGTCCCACCCCCTCGCGGCTGTAAACCGCGTGGCTGTAAACCGGCGGTTGCAGTTCTGTAAAGGGACGGGCAAGCAGTCCCAATACTAACTTTCCCCTACCTAATTCACAGCAGGGAGTCATGCCAGACATCACCCTCCTGAAGGTCTCGGAGAGCCAGAAGGAGAAGATGCTCCGGGACAGCCTGCAGAAACCGGGGCCATTTGCTGCACTGCTCTGCAAGGCCATGATCCCGGAGTACCTGCTGGCGTTGTGGCAGGGAAACGTGTCCTACCACGGGGGGCCTAATAAGCTCTCCCTGCCCAGGAACCTGCTGATGAGGCTGGAAAAACACCTGCAGGAGGTGTATGAGGAGTTCTCCCCGGAGGATGTCGCCTCTATCCCCGGTTACATTGACCAGTTCTTGGCTTAGGTGCCCTTGGAGGGACAAATGACTGCAGGGTTTTGGGCACTATAATCATGAAGCGGACATTGTGCAATTTTTTGAAAATGGTTCGGACTATATATTGAGGCGCCCAAAGACAGACTAATCATGATACACTTTGCACTGATTCCCCTTTTGTTTGACTTTCCTGTTTACATGTTTTGAAGCACTTTACCCACTGTTAATATTTTCAATCTTCCTGTTTTGTTGCAAATAAATGTTTACATGTTTTAAAGCACTTTAGCTACTGTTAATATTTTAAATATGCCAGTTATGTTGTAAATAAATGTTTAGATATTTAAAACACTTACTGCTTGATCCTTCCCCTGAATCTGTGTCTGGGGTAACGGCGGGGGACGGTTGGTAGGGGATCTCTGTCAGGGTGATGAAGAGCTCCTGGCTGTCGGGGAAATCAGCGGTGCCAGCGCTGTCGACTGCCTCGTCCTCCTCATCTCCTTCTTCATCTTCCCCGTCCGCTAACATGTCGGAGGAACCGGCCGCGGACAATATCCCATCCTCGGAGTCCACGGTCAGGGGTGGGGTAGTGGTGGCGGCCGCACCTAGGATGGAATGCAGTGCCTCGTAGAAACGGGATGTGTGGGGCTGGGATCCAGAGCGTCCGTTTGCCTCTTTGGTCTTCTGGTAGCCTTGTCTCAGCTCCTTGATTTTCACGCGGCACTGCGTTGCATCCCGGCTGTAGCCTCTCTCTGCCATGGCTTTAGAGATCTTCTCATAGGTCTTTGCATTCCGTCTTTTGGAGCGCAGCTCGGCAAGCACGGACTCATCTCCCCACACAGCGATGAGATCCAAGACTTCCCGATCCGTCCATGCTGGGGCCCTCTTTCTATTGGATTGCACGGCCATCTCTGCTGGAGAGCTCTGCATCGTTGCCACTGCTGCCACTGCTGCTGAGCTCGCCACGGTGTCCAAACAGAAACTGCGCTTCAAACTGCCCAGACAGGAAAAGGAATTCAAATTTTCCCGGGGTGTGGCTGGTCAGAGCATCCGAGCTCGGACTGCTGTCCAGAGCGTCAACAGAGTGGTGCACTGTGGGATAGCTCCCGGAGCTATTAGCGTCGATTTCCATCCACACCTAGCCTAATTCGATATGGCCATTTCGAATTTAGCGCTACTCCTCTCGTTGGGGAGGATTACAGAAATCGATTTAAAGAGAGCTCTATGTCGAACTAAATGGCTTCCTGGTGTGGACGGGTGCAGGGTTAATTCGATATAACGGCGCTAAATTCGACATAAAAGCCTAGTGTAGACCAGGCCTAAGTGAACTTAAAAGCAAAGGTTTTGCTCACCCTACACTGCAGTAAATTTCACAGGCTGCATCTCCTTTCAGCTTGGGACCACTCCCCCCTTAGTTCAGTTCTCTGAGAGTGGTTGATGTCATGAGCAGAGAGACAGGAGAATGAGAGATGAGTTGGAGGTCACTGACTATCATTTTTATGTCCCTCTCCCTTCTTCAAGGATTGAAGCTAGGGTGTAGTCTCTTGTGGACATGAGGTATGAAACATTCCTGTGATGCAATGTAAATTTCTTATTCACATCTTCCTTCCTGCTGAGGAATAGCCATTTAACTAGGTGACTGTCCAATTGATTATGCTGATACCTGGTTGGGGGCCCTTGTGTGTCCTTGTCTCTGAAGAGCTAGTTTGGGCCTGCCTTTCTAACTCTGGAACATGTTACAGCAATATTATACAGTAGACACTTATTACTTTCCTGTCTCATATAATGTTGCTACAAATATTTTACCAGAACAATAATATTCAGCAGATTATGTGTTTTCAAATGATACTTCACAAGGCATACTTTGTCCAAAATTTATCCTAGTCTTGTAAAAGTGGTGACCATAAGAGTATAGGCTGTCACAGTAGGTGGGTCTTGTGTCAAAGTCCATCTCTCAGCACTCTGGAATGTGAGAGGTTTGAATCTGGAACCACATTTGTGGCTGGCCATTATCTCTATATTAGAGGTTGTGACAATTTGGGGAATCTGTCCATATACAATTGTGAATGCTGGTTGATGTTATGACATTGTTGTATCATGGAATGCTACTATGTGGGTATAAAACCCACCATTTGCTAAAAGAGGCTGTAGAACATCTTTGCCACGCCAAGGGCAAAAGCTGATTGTTATCCTTAATGGTCACCTATTCTGATGGAAATATCTTGGGACAATGGGTAGCTGAAGAGGGGAGAAGCTAATATCTCTCCTACAATATCTCTGCAGGGATGGAGAATGGAAAATCACCAACAGCAGAACAAAGAAATAAGGTGTTGGTAGGAAGGCATGTAAACTTAAGGAACTCATGGGGCACACAAGAAGCTTTGTGGAAGAGAAAGGGGCATGCTTTGTAGCAGGGTATCCTGTTTAATTGTGGGACCAGCCAAGGTCAGAGAAAGCTAGCTGACCTAGAGAGAGGAGCAAGGCTCCATACATCTGAAGAGAAGCCATGAGCAGTAGGAGACGAATCCTAGATACCACACAGGGCTCTGACCAAGACCAAAGTGCTGTCCAGAGTGATGAGGAAACTGAGGCAGGGAAACTTGCTGTGGTGTATTATTTTGTCTAGATCTATCTCTTTCATGCTAAGTAAAAATTAATTGTGTTAAGAATCTTGTGCAAAGTCTGTGTGTCTGTTTGTTTTCACTGTCATGTGCTCCTGAAGAGTTAAATCCTAAATCCACAGTGTGCGGATGTGGATGGAGTTCTGGGGGAGGGTGTGCCTAAGCTTAAGTCTGAGGGGTCAGCACTAATCACAGGGGCTAGGCACTTGGATCGTGGAGATCTCAGCTTTAAGAAGGGAGTACTAGACATAGGATCTGCACCCCAAGGGTGTACCAAGATATTCCAGCCAGGGGCAGTGCCTGGGCTCAGATTCAGGAGGCTTAGGGTATGTCTACATAGCAATGTAAGGCTCAAGCCAAACCTCCCTTGCATTCACACACCAATTGTGCTAACCTAGGGCTCAGACCCAGGGACCCTGGGTCCGAGTCCATGTTAAGCTGGGACCTAGGTTCCGAGCCCTATTACTTTCCTGTGTGCAAGCAGCCGTGGCTTGACTTGGGTCCCAGAAGTCCTCCAGATGTATCCCAGAGTTCCCCGCAGCAGAAGAGCAGCACTGCATGCAGCCACTCTGCTCTCTAGTCCTTGCTTCTGCCTTCCCTGAGGCTGTGTTTGCAGAGGCACCCGGGCAGCGTGTGCTGTCAGGGCAATGAGTGGGAACCAGCCCCAAAACTTCCTCACAGCCTCTCTCCTACTACTTCAAGGACACAAGAATGGCCATATGTGGCCAGACCAATGGTCCATCTAGCCAAGTATCCTGATTTCAAACAGTGGCCTGTGTCAGAGGGAGTGAACAGAACAGGGCAATTTATCCAGTGAACCATCCCCTGTCATCCAGTCCCTGCTTCTAGCAGTCCTTGGTTTAGGGATCCCCAGAGCAAAGGATTGTGTCCCTGCCCATCCTGGCTAATAGCCATTGATGGACCAATCCCCCATGAACTTCTCTAATTCTTCTATGAACCCAGTTATACTTATACAAGGATATAATTCAATTAAACAAATGGAGTAAATTATTTCTCCACTGAATTCTTCCTGCTGAAGGCAGGACACATATGGCACATCTGATTCAAAAAGAAAATGAAGTGACTCACCGGTATATGGATAGGTGCCAGGACACATGCAAAAATGCCTTTACACAGGAGTGGTTAAGTCAAGCTGGGACACGGATCTGCCAGAATTCTGGGGCCCCCATAATCCCAGGGAAATTCTCAGCTGGCAAGATCTAGCCAGTTTCTGAGCTCCATGAACCAGTCTAGACGTGCAGAGGAGGAGCCAGAGCAGGCCAGAGAATCAGGATCAGTGATGTTACACCAGAGAATAATTTGGGCTGTTGTGTTTATGAAGATAAGGGTTTACACGTTAGGAGCCTAAGGGAAAAAAGGCAGGAAAGGGAAAACAGTAAGTAAACAGAGAGATGGTTTTGCCTATAATTGAACAACATGTGGTGTGCCAGTAAAAGTGAGGTATTGTTGCATGGCTTGATCCGGGGTGGTGAAACAATTTTTTAGTGGGGGTGCTGAGGGCCATTGAACCAAACTGTAAACCCTGTATATGATGGAAACCACGTCAAGCCAGGGGGTGAGGCAGCACCCTAGTTCCAGCACCAATGGCTTGATCCTATTCTCACTGAAAACTCCCATTAGATTTGATGATGCTGGATCAGCCCCATAAACTCGAAATGCATTTCTTCTTTCTGCACCTTAGCAGTGTCATAACTAGGCATATGCTATTGTGGGACCATAGAGAGATACCGTAGCAAGCAGAGAAGCAAGACACTGCATAAATTGCATGGTAAAAAGCAAATTAGTATAAATAGGACATTAGAACAACTGTATAAAGTATAACTGGGACATTGCATGACACTAAAAATCCCAGTTTTGTTTTATGCATTGTGACAGACCCAGACCAGTGGGGTACAGGAGTCTGGTAGAGGGCAAATATACTGGTCACTGGATGAGAAGTTTTCTGTTCCCTGAGTGACCAGAGCAGGGGCTGTACTAGAGTAATCAGGAACCTGCTAGAACCAGTTAAGGCAGGCAGGCTAATTAGGACACCTGGAGCCAATTAAGAAGAAGCTTCTAGAATCAATTAAGGCAGGCTAATCAGGGCACCTGGGTTTTAAAAAGGAGCTCACTTCAGTTTGTGGTGGGAGTGTGAGGAGCTGGGAGCAAGAGGTGCAAGGAGCTGAGAGTGAGAGGGTAAGGGTATGCTGCTGGAGGACTGAGGAGCACAAGCGTTATCAGACACCAGGAGGAAGGTCCTGTGGTGAGACTAAGGAAGGAGTTTGGAGGAGGCCATAGGGAAGTAGCCCAGGGAGTTGTAGCTGTCATGCAGCTGTTACAGGAGGCACTATAGACAGCTGCAGTCCACAGGGCCCTGGGCTGGAACCCGGAGTAGAGGGCGGGCCCGGGTTCCCCCCCAAACCTCCCAATTGACCTGGACTGTGCGTTCTTCCAGAGGGGAAGGTCTCTGGGCTATTCCCCAACCCACATGATGAATCTCTGAGGCAAGAAAATCCGCCAATAAGCGCAGGACCCACCAAGATAGAGGAGGAACTTTGTCACAGCATTTACAGCTGTATATTGAAGTGGAGAAGCTGTGCTCCGAGAGGTGGATTACACTTTTTGGGGGGCCCTGGGCACCAGCCCTGTTGGCCCAGTCGCTAATCCGCCATTGTGTGCTCCTTGGAAGCACGGTCTCTTCATACATATATTTCAGAAATCACTCCTTATTTTCTTTTGGACCTGGAAAGCCAACCTTCAGTTCAGTCCACCTTCATCGTTAAGCTGAAATATTGGCTTTCCAGGTCCCAAAGGAGAATAAAGATGCTTCTAAAACATATAAATGTGAGGAGAATGCCCATGACTATTAATGAGTGCAGCATGGCTTATGTGTGTGTGCAAAGCAAACCGTAATTAAAATATCTACTGAAGGGACCCACAATGTCAGGGACTAGTGTAAAAAGAAAATGTGAAAGGACCACTTTCCTTACTTGATCGTTTTATACATTATTCATAGCAGCTTTGCCAGCACTCAAGGCTGTTCCATAAAGACCATTATTAATTTATAAATATTAAAGCTGGTGTTTTCTTCAGTTGATTCATGCTCTATCTCTCTCTCTCCCTCTTCCCCCGTCTTGGGCTCATTACCTGAGACAGCATTTCCCAAACTTATGAAAGCTGAGTCTCCCTTCAGAAAAACTAAACCAACTGCACTCCTCCCTGTAGGCCTGCCCTGTGATGTAAAAGGCCTACCCATCTAAATGTATACCTCTTCCACATACTCCAGCTAGCCCTTAACCACCAGCCCCCATGAAGTGGTTCACTCACCGTTGGAGCTCTTCCTCATGACTAGGCATAGCATAGCAGCAGCCTCCTGTATGGTGCCCAGTGCCAACAGTCGCTAAGTCGCTGCAGTGGTGTCTCTTCCCACAAATTGGCCTTCTGCCACGTCACACTTTAGTCCGCCCCTTCTACGATAACACAGAGTTCAACCAAATTATAGTCCAGGGGTCGGCAACCTTTCAGAAGCGGTGTGCCGAGTCTTCATTTATTCACTCTAATTTAAGGTTTTGTGTGCCAGTAATACATTTTAGCGTTTTTAGAAGGTCTCTTTCTATAAGTCTATAATATATAACTAAACTATTGTATGTAAAGTAAATATGTTTTTTAAAATGTTTAAGAAGCTTCATTTAAAATTAAATTAAAATGCAGAGGCCCCCGGTCCGGTGGCCAGGACCTAGGCAGTGTGAGTGCCACTGAAAATCAGCTCGTGTGCCGACTTCGGCACGCGTGCCATAGGTTGCCTACCCCTGCTATAGTCCAATGACCTTACAGCAGGTCTTCCATCTGTTTCTGGGTTTGATTGTCCTTACACCCCTTACTTCAGGGGGCTTCACTCTATCTTCCTTGGTGGCTGGTAGGGGAACCCAGGCCTTCCCTTTTCTCAGGGTTCCAGCCCACTGCAGCTGACATCCAAGGTTTACTCCCTCAGATGCCTTGCAGCCTCCCCGGACCACTTCCTACCTCTTCTATCTCCAAGAGAGTGACTGCAGACTCTCTCCCTGCAGCCCTTTTCTTTTGTTATTTTTAATAGTGAAGCAGACTTGAGTGAACATCTATAGCTATCATTATCATTCCTAAATATTTAACGGTTTATATTCTTTCACACCACTGTGTCCTCCAAGTAATGTAACATTGACTTTGTAATGCTACCCCATCTTCCTGATAGTTTTACTAAATAACATAATTCAAGACATTTGAATTCCTCAGAAAACTCTCCCCTTACTTTAGCAATGCCTTTGCATGCCCATAAAAGGGGATCAAGTGTTTCCTCCACCTTACAGAGTGCACATAGTCCATCTTTGTCTCTTTTTTTTTTTATTCAAAAAATATTTTTGTTTATGCCACCATGGCCACTGAGTAGCCTAAACAAAACCACTTCCTTAGTCCTATCCAGGCCCTGAAGTATGTCATTATCCTCAACTCTAGGGCACAACTTCAAAAAACAAACAAACAAACAAACAAAAAAACTTTTTTCATTAATCCAAATTTTTTATCATTCCTCTTTTTAAATTTTTCTGTATTAGGCATTTGAATTCCTGTTCACTCAACAATATTTCTATGTCAATCCTTCCATTTCTTACAGTGTTGTTAGCTGCTTTGTCTGCCATTTCATTCCATTATCCTGATATGTGCTGGGATCCAAGCTACTGCTACTTGTATCCCCATCTGTACTAACTCTGTTATTATGTCGCCATAAGGCCTGAGACTGAATCTGAAAAATGACCGCTGCTGCTGGCTGTACATCCCAGATCCAATTTAATGTCAGCATTAGTGCTACGAGTTCGGCTGTCATTATTACCACTACAAAAGCAGATGTCTTTTAGATATATTAATTCCTAATTTTGGTATACAATATGCCATCCCTATTCTGCCTGTTTTTCTTTTTTTTTGGACCCATCTGTATAAATTTGACAAGATTGACTCCACTTTTCATATATATACTGGTATACTTCATTTTTTAATACCTACGGTCTCTTTTCCCCCCTTAAATTTATAAAATAAATCTAAATTCACATTTGGACATGCAACTTTCCATCCATAACTAATTTCCCCCTGACTGAAAGTTTTGATTTCATTCAGTTTTTCCTTGTTGTTCAACTCCTACATCCACACTTTAAGTCAAACGGCATGTGCAGTTCCAATATAGTCTGCTATAGTTGGCCTATCAAATTCCACCAAATCCTCATAAGTTTGTTTGGTACTTTCATCATTGCAGTTGTTATTAACTTTGGCTCAGAAAGTTAAGTCCAGTAGTTTCATTTGTAGTGTATCTGTAGTGTGCATATAGGTGTTGTAATAAATGTACCACACACAATTCATAGTGCCTGGCCTTGTATTAAATCTAATTTTTTAAGTTCAGAATTTGTGAACTTGGCAGCCATAGACAATAACTGGTCTGATTAAGGCTCTGTGTACCATCAGCAGTGTTTTCTTATCCACCCTACAATTAGTCCCAGTAAGCCTTTTAAATAGGTTAATCCTTCCTGTACATTTATCTTTAATATGGTTTATATGATCTTTCCAACATAATTTAGTATCAAATATTACCCTAAGAATTTGAACCTTTTAACTATATCTATTCTCCATACAGATACAGTTTACATTCCTTTGTAACTTTCCTTTTTGTAAAGATCAATCCTCTGGTTTTAGCAATGGAAAACTTGAAACCCCAGGGATTTCCCCAGGCAGAGGTCTCTCCTAATGCTCTGTTGATTCTCTTTTCTGCCACCTCAATATTCCTGTTCCTAACCCACAGAGCACAATCATCTATGAATAGAGTGAACCTACCACAGCACTTATTTGTATTGGGAAATCATTTATCATACTATTAAATAAGGTCGGGCTGATAACACTTCCCTGTGGTGTACCATTTTTAAAATTATATGTATTTGACATAATCCTCCCAACTCTGACCTGCATGGTGCTTTTACTCAAAAAGTCTCTAATCCACCCAAACATTCTTTCCCTTATCCCTAGTGCAACTCTTTTGTACCATAGGCCTTCCCTCTATAACATGTCATATGCCTGTTCAACATCAAGACAGACAGCTATCATGAAACCTTTGTGCCCCATGAACCCCATGAGCCTGAGTTAACTTAGGTGTATAGTTTTGTAGAATACCCATGGAGGCCCTCGCCATTGGGGTGGATTTCACCATTCCCACACTAAAACTGTTGAAACCTAGGCTTTAGGAGTCCTTAAATAACGGGGGAAACAATTTTCAGTGTTGTAAGAGTGGATCATAAAACATAAGTAATTTCAGGTGACCTGTGTAATGAGGTGTCCACCATCCTGAAAACCATGGCACTGCTATATCTTAGTCTGGTGCATGCACTTGAAAAAGTTGAGTAGAGTGCTGGAGCTCTGCAAGTAAAAAACACTAGCCCTGCACCTGTGTGTATGCTTGGATTCACTCCCATAAGATACTACATCCTATGACTTTCATTTGGCCACAGCTCTTGTTTTGTGTGACTGTCCTATGTGGGCGGTGAGTAGAAGAGCAGATCGTAATGAGAGAACCGTGACTATTTAAAGAATCCATTGAGAGAAGTATTTGCATAGTGCTGATAGGCAAAAAAGGGAAAGGTCTGGTTTGAGATAACTAGCAAGAAATCGAGTAAATGAGAGCAAAGTCCAACAGGAAATAAGCTTTGCAGGCTGCCTATCAACAGGATGCTCCATGAGCATTTTGGCCTCTCCAGTCACGATGGCAGCGTCCTATTCTTAAACATTAGCTACTCTTTTTTTAAATCTACCCCAAAGCACAACCTGCCCCCCACCGCATGCCCATCATCAAGATACATATTTTGTGTCAGCTTCCCTTCTTATCCTAGCTACGATGGCCACCCTAACCGGGGGGTAGCATTTAGCCCATAATCGACAGACTTAATTATAGTAAAGAGAGTCTGTTTGCTTCTAGCCTGGTTTGACAAAGGCTCCTAATACAGGAAGTGCCATGGATACAGATAGCTAGATAGCCAGGCATCATGGTCCAAATTCATGGTATAACTTCACTGAATTCATTGGAGTAATAGTAGGGATAAATTTGACCACTGTCAGAGGACAAGCATGCTCCAATTACAGAGACCCCTTCCCCGGGATATCATACAGGAAGATCTGGATGACCTTGTAAACTGGAGTAATAGTAATAGGATGAAATTTAATAGTGAAAAGTGCAAGGTCATGCATTTAGGGATTAATAACAAGAATTTTGGTTATAAATTGGGGACACATCAGTTAGAAGTAACAGAGGAGGAGAAGGACCTCGGAGTATTGGTTGATCATAGGATGACTATGAGCCGCCGATGTGATATGACCGTTAAAAAAGCTAATGCGGTCTTGGAATGCATCAGGCGAGGTATTTCCAGTAAAGATAAGGAGGTGTTAGTACCGTTATACAAGGCACTGGTGAGACCTCATCTGGAATATTGTGTGCAGTTCTGGTCTCCCATGTTTAAGAAGGATGAATTCAAACTGGAGCAGGTACAGAGAAGGGCTACTAGGATGATCCGAGGAATGGAAACCCTGTCTTATTAAAGGAGACTCAAAGAGCTTGGATAGTTTAGCCTAACCAAAAGAAGGCTGAGGGGAGATATGATTGCTCTTTATAGATATATCAGAGGGATAAATATCAGGGAGGGAGAGGAATTATTTAAGCTTAGTACCAATGTGGACACAAGAACAAATGGATATAAACTGGACATTAGGCAGTTTAGACTTGAAATTAGACAAAGGTTTCTAACTATTAGAGCAGTGAAGTTCTGGAACAGCCTTCCAAGGGGAGTAGTGGGGGCAAAAGACATATCTGGCTTCAAGACTAAGCTTGATAAGTTTATGGAGGGGATGGTATGATGGGATAGCCTAATTTTGGCAATTAATTGATCTTTGATTATTAGCAGGTAAATATGCCCAATGGTCTGTGATGGGATGTTAGATGGGGTGGAATCTGAGTTACTACAGAGAATTCTTTCCTGGGTGCTGGCTGGTGACTCTTGCCCATATGCTCGGGGTTTAACTGATTGCCATATTTAGGGTCGGGAAGGAATTTTCCTCCAGGGCAGATTGGCAGAAGCCCTGGAGTTTTTCGCCTTCCTCTGCAGCGTGGGGCACAGGTCACTTGCTGGAGGATTCTCTGCACCTTGAGGTCTTTAAACCACGATTTGAGGACTTCAATATCTCAGACATAGGTTAGGGGTTTGTTACAGGAGTGGGTGGGTGAGATTCTGTGGCCTGCGTTGTGCAGGAGGTCAGACTAGGTGATCATAATGGTCCTTTCTGACCTTAAAGTCTATGATTCTACGAGGTTGTGGGAAGGGGCTCTGGGGTGGAGCAGGAGGTTGGGAAGGGAGGGAGGGTGAAAGCTCCGGCTGGGGTGTGGGCTCTGGGGTGGGGCCGGGGATGAGGGGTTCAAGGAATGGCAGGGGGCTCTGGGCTGGGGCACAGAGTTTGAGTGTGGGTGGGTGTACAGGCTCTGGGCTGGGGGTGCGGCCTATGGGGTGGGGGCAGGGATAAGGTGTTTGGGGTGCAGGAGAGGGCTCCAGGTTGGGGGGGCTCAGTGCTGAGGTAGGGTTTTGGGGCTCAGGGTTGGGGCATGGTCTTACTTCTGGCGGCTCCCCATCAGCGGGGGGGCTAAGGCAGGCTTCCTCCTGTCCTGACTCCACGCTGGGCCCAGGAAGCAACCAGCAGGTCCAGCTCCTAGGCGGAGGCGAGGCAGGCGGCCCTGCACGCTGCTCTCACCCGCAGGCACTGCCCCTGCAGCTCCCATTGCCTGTGGTTCCTGGCCAATGGGAGTGCAGAGCCAGTGCTTAGGGCGAGGGCAGCATATGGAGCCCCGTGCCCCACCCCCCGCCTAGAAGCTGGACCTGCTGGCTGCTTCTCAGTGGTTTGAGCATTGGCCTGCTAAACCCAGGGTTGTGAGTTCAATCCTTGAGGGGGCCATTTAGGGATCTGGGGCAAAAATCTGTCTGGGGATTGGTCCTGCTTTGAGCAGGGGGTTGGACTAGATGACCTCCTGAGGTCCCTTCCAACCCTAATCTATGCTTCTATGATCTCATTTCCAGGTATTCCAATATGCCCCGGAATCTATGCTATTTTCACACAAATACCTGCTTGTATTATTTCCATAATTAGGAACATTATTTCACTTACTAATTCATTTCTGCTTTCCGAAGTCCCTTTTCTGATTATCATAATGCCTGACAAAGAATCAGATAAAATTACTGCTACAGCCAGTCAGACATCTCTAATCCAGGTTAGTGCCAACATTATCCCCATATGTTCAGCCATCAGAACAGTCATATAATTTGATAGACTCCAAGGCCTGGTCTACACTAGGTGTTTATGTCGAATTTAGCACCGTTACATCGAATTAACTCTGCACCCGTCCATGCCACGAAGCTATTTAGTTCGACATAGAGGTCTCTTAAATTCGACTTCTGTACTCCTCCACAACGAGGGGAGTAGCACTAAATTCGACATGGCCATGTCGAATTAGGCTAGGTGTGGATGGAAATTGACGCTAATAGCTCCGGGAGCTATCCCACAGTGCACCACTCTGTTGACGCTCTGGACAGCAGTCCGAGCTCGGATGCTCTGACCAGCCACACAGGAAAAGCCCCGGGAAAATTTGAATTCCTTTTCCTGTCTGGGCAGTTTGAATCTCATTTCCTGTTTGGACATCGTGGCGAGCTCAGCAGCACTGGCAACGATGCAGAGCTCTCCAGCAGAGATGGCCATGCAATCTCAGACTAGAAAGAGGGCCCCAGCATGGACTGATCGGGAAGTCTTGGATCTGATCGCTGTGTGGGGCGATGAGTCCGTGCTTTCCGAGCTGCGATTGAAAAGATGGAATGCAAAGATCTACGAGAAGATCTCTAAAGCCATGGCAGAGAGAGGATACAGCCGGGATGCAATGCAGTGCCGCGTGAAAATCAAGGAGCTGAGACAAGGCTACCAGAAGACCAAAGAGGCTTTGGTCCCAGCCCCAGACATCCCGTTTCTACGAGGCACTGCATTCCATCCTCGGTGCGGCCGCCACCACTACCCCACCACTGACAGTGGACTCTGAGGATGGGATATTGTCGACGGCCGGTTCCTCAGACATGTTAGCGGATGGGGAAGATGAGGAAGGAGATGAGGAGGACGAGGCAGTCGACAGCGCTTACAACGCTGATTTCCCCGACAGCCAGGATCTCTTCATCACCCTTACAGAGATCCCCTACCAACCGTCCCCAGGCATTAACCCAGACACAGAATCAGGGGAAGGATCAGTCAGTAAGTGTTTTAAACATGTAAACATTTATTTTTAACAGAACAGGAATATTAACAATGGGTTTTTCATGATTAGTTTGCCCTAGGTGCTTAACGTTTCAGTCCTTGGCAGTGCAACTACTGAAAAAAAATCTAACAATGTCCGGTTTAGCATGATTGTTGTGCCCTAGGCGCTCTACTGTTTAGTCCCTGCCAGTGCAGCTACAGTAAAATCCGGTCTATATGTCCGGGGATAGAGCAGAAATCCTCCTGGGACATCTCCACGAAGCTCTCCTGGAGGTAATTGGAAAGCCTTTGCATCAGGTTCCTGGGGAGAGCGGCCTTTTTGGGTCCTCCGTGGTACGAAACGTTTCTGCGCCAGGAGACAATCAAGTACTCGGGTATCATTGCCTTGCAGAGCATGGCGGTATAGGGCCTGGTCTTTGCAGGCTTTCCCGAAGCATCCGTTCTTTCTCCGTCTCTGAAATCCTCATCAGAGTGATGTCGCTCATGGTGACCTGCTTTGAATTAGGTAGGGGAATGTTAGTATTGGGACTGCTTGCCTGTTCCTTTACAGAACTGTAACCGGCGGTTTAGAGCCACGCGGTGGAGGCGGGAGAGGAGCAGCATACAGGGATCTTTCCCTGGGACAGCCGCGAGGGGGTGGGACAGGGGCAGAGTTCATGCTTGCCGGATTGCTGGCAGCAGGAACTGGCCAACGCTAGGAGCATTGCTTTGAATGTGAAAGGAGGCCAGTGCTATTATTAAAGTTTTAAGCAGCCACAAGTGTACGGCTTACCATGTCAGCCTGTTACCCAAATTCCGCTGTCCTGTCCCGCTTGTCTGATCTGCACTGCAAGACCCCAGGCACTGAATGCGAAGGCCGAAAATTCGACCTTGTCCTGATTGCGCATGTGATAGGTGCTGTGCATGGTCTTGTTCACAGAGAAAGACTATGTTCTTTGTTCACCCAAAAATTTATCTTTCTGAGGAATTCACTCCCTTTTTCCCATCCCACAGCTGCGACTGTCTTCCAACCTCCCCTGGCATCACACTCCTAGAGGCTAGCGCAGATTAGGCGTAGGAAGAAGAGGACACGGGAGGACATGTTCTCGGAACTTATGGGCTGCTCCCGAGCCCAGGCAGCCCAACAGACCCAGTGGAGGAAGAACTTGTCCCAAATGCACCGATCACACATGGAACGGGAGGAGAGGTGGCATCAGGAAGACCAGCAGGCGACTCAAACGCTGCTTGGACTAATGAGGGAGCAAACGGACACGCTCCGGCGCCTTGTGGATGTTCTGCAGGACCGGAGGCAGGAGGACAGAGCCCCGCTGCAGTCTATCTCTAACCGCCCTCCCCCACCACAAAGTCCCATACCCCCCTCACCCAAAGTCCCAAGAAGGAGGGGCGGCAGAGTCCGTGAAAACTCTCACTCCACCCCTGCAGACTGCTCGAGTACCAGAAGGCTCTCATTCCCCAAAATTTGATAAGTCCTTTCCTTCCCGCCTCACCCAAGCCCCCGGCCCAGTTTCATCCCCCAGTTTCATGTGTAGTTGCTAATAAAAAATACGTTTCTGTTAATTACTGTTTCCATCATGTTCTTTTAGAGGAGAGTCTGTTTGAAGGGGGGGAAGGGGGTTGGTAATTGGACAGGACAGTCACCTTTACCAGGGTACAGACGCGGGGGCAGGTTCAGCAGCAGGGCACACACACATTACAGTCACTAGTTACCCTGGTCAGTCTGGGAGGTGGTTTTCATGTTCGGGGGGCGGGGGCGGCTATGTGACTTTGTGGCGGGGGAGGGCGGTTAGAGATCTTATGCAGCGGTCCTTATCCTGGATCACAGAGCCACGCAGCAGGGGATCTGTAACCGTCCTCCCCCTGCCACAAAGTCACATAGCCCCCACACACAGAGTCCCGAACAGGAGGGGTGGCAGGCTCTGTTGAAACAACCAGTCCACCACTGCGGAGCCTGTCATTCATGGAGTTTAGAAGCGTCCTTTGCATCACTACACTACACCCGCTCCCCACCACAGTCTGTGTCCCAGGTTCAACACTTTACCGAGAAAACAGTAATAAAGAAAACGGTGTTCATTAACAAAATTCAAGTGATTTTATTTTTAAACGTGTGTTGGAAGGGGGGGAACAGGGTGAATGGGGTATGTAACGGGAGAGGATAGTGAACATTTACTGGGTAAAGAAAAGGGGGCAGGTTCAGCTTCTCTGTAAACAAACTTAATAGTCACAGGTTACCCTGCTCACTCAGGAACCTAGCTTTCAAAGCCTCCCGGATGCACAGCGCGTCCCGCTGGGCTCTTCTAATTGCCCGGCTGTCTGGCTGGGCGTAATCAGCAGCCAGGCTATTTGCCTCAACCTCCCACCCCGCCATAAAGGTCTCCCCCTTGCTCTCACACAGATTGTGGAGCACACAGCAAGCTGCAATAACAATGGGGATATTGGTTTCGCTGAGATCACAGCGAGTCAGTAAGCTTCTCCATCTCCCCTTGAGACGTCCAAAAGCACACTCCACCACCATTATGCACTTGCTCAGCCGGTAGTTGAAGAGTTCTTTTTCAGTGTCCAGGGCGCCTGTATAGGGCTTCATGAGCCAGGGCATTAGCGGGTAGGCTGGGTCCCCGAGGATCACTATAGGCATCTCCACATCCCCAAGAGTTATTTTGTGGTCCGGGAAGTAAATACCTTCCTGCAGCCGTCTAAACAGACCAGAGTTCCTGAAAACACGAGCGTCATGAACCTTGCCCGGCCATCCGACGTTGATGTTTGTAAAACATCCCCTATGGTCCACCACTGCTTGCAGCACCATTGAAAAGTAGCCCTTTCGGTTAATGTACTGGCTGGCCTGGTGGTCCGGTCCCGGGATAGGGATGTGAGTTCCATCTATAGCCCCACCGCAGTTTGGGAATCCCATCGCGGCGAAGCCATCTATGATGACCTGCACGTTTCCCAGGGTCACTACCTTTGAGAGCAGCAGCTCAACGATTGCGTTGGCTACTTGCATCACAACAACCCCCACGGTAGATTTGCCCACGCCAAAGTGGTTCGCGACTGACCGGTAGCTGTCCGGCGTTGCAAGCTTCCAGAGGGCTATGGCCACTCGCTTCTGGACACTCAGGGCTGCTCGCATCAAGGTGTCATTGCGCTTCAGGGCAGCGGACAGCAACTCACAAAGTTCCATGAAAGTCCTCTTCCGCATGTGAAAGTTTCGCAGCCACTGGGATTCATCCCAGACCTGCAGCACTATGCGGTCCCACCAGTCCGTGCTTGTTTCCCGGGCCCAGAATCGCCGTTCCACAACATCAACATGACCCATTGCCACCATGATGTCCTCGGCGTGGGGTCCCGTGCTTTGTGACAGGTCTGTGCCACTCTCAGACTTCATGTCCTCACCGCGCTGCCGTAGCCTCCTCGCCCGATTTCTCAGCATCTGCCTCTGGGAAAGGTGGATGATAAGGTGCGAGGTGTTGACAACGGCCATAACTGCAGCGATGGTCGCAGCGGGCTCCATGCTCGCAGTGCTGTGGCGTCCGCACTGTCACTGACCAGAAAAGTGCGCGAACTGATTTCCCGCCGGCGCTTTCAGGGAGGGAAGGCGGGAGTGACGGTTGGATGACGACAGTTACCCAAAACCACCCTCAACACATTTTTTCCCCAGAAGGCATTGGGGGCTCGACCCAGAATTCCAGTGGGCAGCGGGGACTGCGGGAACTGTGGGATAGCTGCCCACAGTGCACCGCTTCCAATGTCGACGCTTGCTCCGTTAGTGTGGACTCACAAAGTCGAATTACTGTCCTTAGTGTGGACACACACGTTCGACTTTGTAATATCGATTCCACATATTCGATTTAAGTAAAATCGAACTACTTTCGTAGTGTAGACATACCCCAAGACTGGGAACACAGAAGGCTATGACCACTTTACTCGTGTTGTCATCTTTTCATCTGTCTGTACAGTCTTGACAAAGCTGGCCCCATTTTTCACAAATAAATTCAGAAATTTCATTGGTCATAATTAAGGCTGCGTGTCTGTCATGGGGGTCACAGAAGTCACGGATTCTGTGACTTTCCGTGACCTCCATGATTTTTGCAGTGGCTGGTGCGGCTGGCTCTTGTCCAGCAGCAGCAGCAGTTTGAGTGTGGGAAGGGGCTCAGGGTTGGGTGCAGGGCGGTGCTTACCTGGGGGGTGCTCCCTGGAAGAGGCTGGCATGACCCTGCAGCTCCTGACCTAGGCGGAGCGGCCAGGGGGCTCTGCGTGCTATCCCTGCTTGCAGGCACCACCTCCGCAGCTCCCATTGGCTGCGGTTCCCGGCCAATGGGAACTGCAGAGCCAGAGCTTGTGGCGGGGGCAGAGTGCAGAGCCCCCCGGCCTTCCCTCCCCCTAGGAGCTGAAGGGACACACGGAGCTGGGTAGAGAGCCTGGCAGCCCACCAAACCCCCCACCCAGCACAGCAGCAGGGATCCCGAGTCATGCACTGCTGCCTGCTCCCTCCCAGCACCAGCGCAGATCCCTGTCTATGCGCCACTGCCCGCCCCCCCCCCCAGCGCCAGCGGAAGTCCTGGGCCATGCGCCACTGCCAGCCCGTCCCCCATCACCAGGAGGGGTCCTAGGCCATGCCCCCCAGCACCCAGGGCAATCCCAGACCGCCTCCCCCCCCCCAAGCACCTGCAGCCCCCTGGCCCAAGTTTTAGTTAGGTGTATATAATACAAGTCATGGACAGGTCATGGGCCATGAATTTTGTTTACTGCCCATATATCATTATATAACCACAGCAGAATCTTAAGATGCCCTTCTGACAAAGCATTTAATTACTTATATTATCTTTACCTGGAGATGGGTTATTCCTTTTTCTAATGGCTGCAATAAGCTCCAGAATACTACAATTTTTGTTTAACACATCATCAGTATTTTTTTCCCGGCCATTTAATAGTTCACACTTTTCCTCAATTAACCTCCTTTTTTGCTCATGACACTCATTGTTTTGATTCATGTCACTACTGATCTTTTGGAATTCTTTTTCTAAAATGGCTGTATTTCCTAAATTGGAGACCTCCATTTCATTGTTTACAATAAGATCAGGTATACACTTACTTTTACTTCGAATTCCATTCATTCTTTGAATTTGCTTATACATTTCTGAAAGCTTTGAATCTTTGCTCAATTTCCCACAGACATTTCTCCAACTTTCTTTTTTTTGTCTTTAGGATAATCTTTGTGCCACCGCCTTGCATCTTTTATAATTCATTAAATCTTTACTATTCATTGTGTGTTTTGCTTGCTTGTATGCCTTATTTCCTTCCTTGATTGGTAATTTGCAATCCTCATTCTACCAGGGAACCAGATTTATAAATTGGGGGCAATTTGATGTTTCGTAGCTGACCACATCAGCTATTGCTGTAATTCTTTTTATTGCGTTGTCATAGAATTCTCCTAGGTTTTCACTTGTGCATAGATATTCATCACATTTAATCTTGAAAAGGCCCCAATCAGCTTTTTGAAAATTCCAGCTAGGAACTCTTTCTGTGTTTTTGACATTTCCTTTGCCTTAGTACTCAATATTTGTGGGGAAGTGTTCATTCACATTTCATCATCTTTATGAATTTCCCAGCTGCATTTGCTAACTATATTATTTATTGCAATTCCCAAATTCAAAATAGAAAAGGATCCATCCTCTGAATTAAATCCAGTAGGTGTTCCTGTATTCAATATTTCTAGGTTATGCATATCAATAAATTGTTCTAAGCATTTACCATGTAGGTCAGTTTTCTTACTTCTCCATAGCTCACTATGACTATTAAAATCTGTGCAAATTATTAATGTTTTTTTATATTACCTAGCTTTTTCAATTCTAAAATAACTAATTTTGTACATGAATTATAACATTATAAAGCCGTATATGTGATTTTGTTCTGCATGGGAATCTCAATAGCGTTATATTCAAAATTTAGTTTCTGCACATCTATTTTGACATAACTGAGTCCCTATTCTATAAATATACAGACCACCTACCCTCTTCTGACATACTCTGGAGGGATCAAGAGGCTATCATATCCCGGAAGATTGAACAGAAGTTTATTTGTTAGCCATGTTTCTTGCACACACATTGCATCAGGCTTCCCCCTCCCCTCGCCCTTTCAGTGATGGCTTTCTTAAATTCCTGTCCATGACTGTGCACATTCCAGCTAAAGATCATTGAGACCATGCTATTTAAGCTGTATTATTGCCTTCCTTTAAAATCACATGAATGCAGTCTATCAAGAGAGTGTCTATCTTTAGATATTTCCCTGCTGCTTTTGCTATGATTTTAATCCTTTCAGTTTTTTTCTCCATCTTCAAGATGCAGTAAATCCTCATCCCAGACCAGAGATGAGTTCTGCTGCCCTATACATCTTTTTTCTTACTTCAGACTTCTTTTTCTATTTTCTGCAGTGGGTACCTTTTTGCTAGCCTCCACATATGATACTTTTTGAATGATTTTAACCTGTTGTATTTCCCTAGCTCTTTCTGCTACGGCACATCCTTTATATGCTGCATTGTGCTTTCCCCTGCAATTGCTGCATTTAGTTTCTGTTCCTTCTACACAGTTCTCATGAGTGATTTCCTCCATATTTACTACACCTCCTTGTTCCTTTACAAATGGCTGCTGCATGTCTAAACCTTTAACAAATATAACACTTCATGGGGGGTAGTGGGAATATATGATTTAACCCAGAAAGACTGATACCCCATTTTTATCCTATCTGGAAGTGTCCCACCTTTAAAGTGCCATGCATACAACTATAGATGGCTGGTTTTTCTCCCTCTCTCCTTCTAAGTAGCCATTTAACAAACAATACTTTATCTTTACCTTTTATCTTCATCTTTATCTTACTCTTTCTAATATCATCCGTACACAATCCTAGCAGCACTCCATACAACCCTTCTGGCAGGAAGGTAGGCAGTTGGCAAGAAACTTCCATTTTCCCTAAGGTTACAGTTTTAAGTTTTTCAGCTTGCTCCTTATTTGTACATTCTACCAATTCTACCTGCATTCTTTTAGCTCTTTGTATGTCACCAACACTTCACTTTAACCATTCCGCCATTTTCAGGGGGTTAACATCTCCTGTTTTCAAATCTTCTGTCATTGATCTGACAATTATGAAATGTTGACTTCCATTGTGTTTTTGTTTTTTTTATTCCTATGCATTCTTTCTTCTTTAAATCCTGATCTATCTAGTTGTTTTCTTTCTCCTGAGCTGAGACCATTCCTCATCCCCTGCTGCCTCTCCTTCACAGTCCAAGGAAACATTCTCTCCCATGCTACCCTCTTTCATTGTCAGTTTCAATGTTCAGCCTTGTTTCTGCTGGGCCTTCCAGCCAGCCTGATCCTGCAGCCCAACCTCACTGTTTGAGCCAGACACCTGCACTCAGCATGACTCCAGTTCAGCCAGTCCCTCTCCAAACTCAGGCCATCCCATATTCTCCCTTTCTCTTCCCACAGCCAGCTCAGCCCAGCCACCTCAGCCTAGCCTTTCTCCCAGTCCTAAACAAGCCAGGTTGTCTTTTCTTCTTCCCTCTCCAGGTCTGGCACTGGCTGTAGGTATAGCAGGGCACCTAGGCCCACAGGCTCTCTTTATCCCTTTTTCTGCTGGTGTGAGGTTTCTCTGCTCAATCACCATCATCCTTTTGAGTAGTCTGACAATTATTCCATGTTTAGCACTATGCAGTATGCATATCCAATAATCTCAATTAGAGAGAGGCAGCGTGATTTAGCAAACAAGACATCCATCATGGGACTCAGAAGACCTGATTCTATTCCCAGCTTTGCTATTAGCCTGTTGGATGAGCTTGGGCCAGTCACTTCACCTCTCCATGCCTTGATATCCTCATCTATAAAATGGGATAGTGATACTAACCTCCTTTGTAAAGCACTTTGAGATCTATTAATGAAAAGAATCCTATAAGAACTGGGTATCATTCTTAAGTAATGTGCTATCAGTGGACTCCAGAGCCAGCAATAATCTTGGTCCTAGAGGATGAAATCCTAGCCTCACTGAAATCAATGGGAATTGTAGAATTGACTTCAATGGGACCATGCCATTATCCAGAGAATCTATATGTGGGGGAAGACCATTTGTTCTCCTTACCTTTCTTTTTTCCTGCCTGCCTTCTTCTCTGATTGAATGCACAGGTTTAGTACAGTAGTGAATGCAAGTAATGACTGCTATAGTTAAGAGGGCAAATATATCTTACTATTTTGCTGTGTGTGTATATATAGTGTGTATATATAGTGTTAAGTGGCAATAATATATCACGTTTGGTGATAGCTGCATCCTTTCTCTCATTAGTATGAGAGATTCTGTAAACTTAGTTGCTAAATTACTTTGACATCCTGATGCATCTGTCACTTTGATCTTTTATACTCAGTCAAGCAAAATTTGTAAGAGAAAACTGCCGGGGGAGAAAACAGGATGATTCACTGGGTGTCTTGGTATTATTATGTTATTGTGATGAATGAAGAGTTTGTTATCAAGGACTGATTTGGAGGAAGTCAAATTGAAGATTATTTCTAGTTAGATTGTAAACTCCAGTAGTGTCCATCTTTTTATTCTAGCTTTGTACAATGCCAAGCACAATGGAGTCCTGCTCCATGACTAGGGTTCGTAGGCACTATGGTAATGCAAACAAATGGAAGAGGACTGGTAAAAATCTCCAACAAGTTTTGGCGCTTCTACCCATAGTGAGCAGGAGATTTTACAGAGATATTATGTGAGATGTGGGACTGAATCAGACTGATATAACAAGAGGCATAGAGGCCAACTCCCATTGAATGGAAGCTGTATGCCCTCTTGATTTGGGATAGCAGATAAAACTTAGATGTATGAGGAAATTAAAATATGAGTCTCTTGGTGAAGGTAGGAAATTCTTTGCTTTCCAGTGTTAAGACTAACAGAGAAGATAGCAGAAAAATGTCATTTAAGCTAGGTTTTTTTATTTCTGAGTTGGTGACCACTGAAAAACAAATGAAACAAATTGAGCACCCATATAAAGGCTCACTAGAACAATAATTGACAGATCTGGGTTCTAGAAAGCTCCACTATTAACTGGTATATTTGTTTTCTACTAAAGTCTCCTGTAACTGATCTATATCTTGCTATATTTATCACAGTTTCTGTATGCACAGTGCACAGAACAGAGGTTCTTAAACTCTTTCATAGTGGTGACAATATCCTACTTTTGTTAGTAAATGTCTTTTATCCAGTGATGGATTTAGAGTTAGTGGGGTCCTGTGCACAGCTTCATTTTCGGGGCTGCCCCCTCGGGACCCAGCCAAGAAAAAGATCATTCTCTCTTATCTCCCCCCTTCCCCTTGTTTTTCATTCTTTTTTTCTTCATCCTCCTCCTATATTATAAGTAATAGGAAGTAAATGAAAATAAAATGAGGTACCTTGATTGGGGCAGGGGGTTGGGGTGCAGGAGGGGTGAGGGGTGCGGGCTCTGGGAGGAAGTTTGGGTGCGGGCTCTGGGCAGGGACAGGGGGTTGGGGTGCGGGAGGAGTCAGGGGGTGGCGTTTACCTTGGGTGGTGCAGCTCCCAAAGTGACCGGCACACCCCTCTGGCAGTGGCTCCTAGGCCAGGGGGTCGGGGGTCTCTGCATGCTGCTGCCCGCAGGCGCCGCCACCACAGCTCCCATTGGCCGCCATTCCGGCCAATGGGAGCTGCGGAGTCAGCACTTGGGGTGGGGGCAAAGTGCGGAGACACCCCCCCAGGAGTCGCAGGGACATGCCAGCTGCTTCCGGGAGTGGCATGATGCGAAGGGAGGGAGGCAACGTGGGCAAGGAGTCACCTTAGCCCTGCTGTGCTGCTGCTGGCATGTCACTGCGCGCCCCTTGGGGGTGACGGGGCAGTGGGTCTCCGTGCACTGCCTGGGGTGGGGGCAGTGTGCGCAGCCACCTCCCCCCGGCCAGGGGCATGCAGAGATGTGCCCGCAGCCAGCCACTTCTGGGAGCAATGTGGGGCCACCGGCCACAGAATGCAGGCAGCCTGCCTGTCTGAGCCCTGCTGCGCCGCCAGCAGGTTGTCAGATGAGATTTGTCCTGAATTTTGGGGGCCCCCTGTCATTGGGGGCCCCTTGCCACCGCACTGTTTGTTTCATGGTAAATCTGCCTCTGCCTTTATCATAAAAACAGCGAGAATGATTAAATAAATACATAATCAGATGGATTAGTATAGTACTATCATAAACACCTACAGTGATTTAGGTGATTTAGGCACCCAAATCTCAGTTTTAGGCACCACTGCGAATCCCATACCCTTGCTTGGCTGCTGCCTAACCCTGTTGGTGTCAAAACTCACTCACCACCTAAATTTTTGCTGTAAAAGTTAACTCAGAGCCTATCTCTGGGCATGTGCACTGCTGTTTCACTCTAGGCATCTGGATGCTGATTTCATGCCGAAGCCCCCGAGCAATCCATAATGCAAGGGGAAAATAGGCATTCCTCCACCTATCTAGACTATGGGACCTGATTCGGTAGGCATGCTCAGTGTTCCAGTACCTAAGTCCCCTTGTGGATCTAGTCCCAACTCACTTGTGACACTGGGCAAATTCCAAACTCTGCATCTGTTTCCTTACAAGGCTCTTTGTTTTTGGTTTTTACCTATTTTAAAGAAAATTTCCCAGATTTTACAAAAGCTGTAAGTTTTCCACTGATTTTCACCTTAATTTTTGACCACTTAAGTACACATCTACCCTGCTATAACGCGACCTGATATAACACGGGTTCGCGTATAGCGCGGTAGCAGCGGGGCTCCGGGAGCGCTTTAAAGGGTCCAGGGCTCTGGCTGCTGTGGGGCGCCCCGGGCCCTTTAAATCACCACCAGAGCCCTGCCGCCCCGGACCCTTTAAATCGCCGGCAAGCCCCGCTGCCGCAGCCCCGGGGTAGGGGCGGCAGGGCTCCGGTGCTGCGGGGAGCCCCGGGCCCTTTAAATCACCGCTGGAGCCCTGCCGCCCTTACTCCGGGGCTGTGGCAGCGGGGCTCCACTGGCGATTTAAAGGGCCTGGGGCTCCCCGCAGTGGAGCCTGGAGCTCTTTAAATCACCACCGGAGCCCTGCCGCCCCTACCCCGATATAATGGGGTTTCAGCTATAACGCGGTAGGGATTTTTGGCTCCCCACGACCACGTTATAGCGGGGTAGAGGTGTACATGAAAATATTGATTATGTTAAGAAAATCAATACATTACATTAAGAAATTGTGTTTATGTTAATAATAAATTAGTCTACGTGTAAATGCCAGGCTGTCTGCTAAAGTAAGGCAATGTAGCAGAAACTACTGTATATGCACACACAAATAGATGTGCAAATAAACTAAGGCATTTAACTGCTTTTACTTTCAATAATCTTAGGGTAACACTACACAGCTAAAAAAAACCCCCCACAGCAGCAAACCTCAGAGCCCAGGTCAACTGACTTGGTCTGGCAGGGCTCACCTTACAGGGCTAAAAATATCTGTTTGGACGTTTGGGTTCAGGCTGGAACCCAAACTCGGAGACCCTTCCCAATCGCCTCAGAGCTCAGTTGATCCAGGCTCTCAGACTCGCTGCCATGGAATTTTTCTTTTTTTTTTTGTGTGTGCTGTGTAGACGTACCCTTACGTTTCTCTATTTCTTGCTTTTTCCCCTGTGCTCCTTTCTCCCAGTATTTACCCAGAAAACTATTAATTTAATTTTAGGCACCAATTTTCATCCAACTTTAATTTTTTTTGAACAAACACCAATAAATTCCAGGGAATTTATTTAACAAAATAAAACCTGAAAACGGAGTGCCTTGCCTATCCATGAAATGATATTTGTCCGCCTTTGTAAAGAATGTTGCGTTCTGCGGTATTATTTTCCTCCCTCAAATCTCCTTTGCTGTGATGCCTATAGAAAACTGAGACCACTGCTTAGTGCATTGACCAATATTGTCTTATTGTTTCCCTGTACTGTCCCCATCTATCTGTAACCAGACATTGCCCCCTCTAATACTTAGATGGTAAGGTCTTTGGGGCAAGTGCTGTCTTTTTGTGCTGTTTTCGGCCAGTGCCTAAGGGCTGTCCATAAATGATGTACTGCATAAGGGGGAATGGGTGGGTTCCATGACAGAGCGTTTGCTTCAGTGTTACAAGGGGGAGGGTCTTGAAAATCACCAAAAATGTGTTATGTAATTTATGGACAGCACCCCCCTCCCAGCCCAATGGGGCTCTGCTCCATGATTGGGTCTCCTAGCTGCTGCCCCAATACACATAACTATAGGCTCCGGGGGGCCCTGGAGCAAGTAGCTAAAGCCTGTAGGGAAAGGCAAGTGGGTGCAGCAGGTGTATGGGCATTCAGTCCCTTGCAAAGTGAGGAGTCTGGTGGCACCTTAAAAACTAACAGATTTATTTGCTCATAAGCTTTCGTGGGTAAAACATCCCTCTTCTTCAGGTGCAAGTGAAGTGGTTTTTACCCACAAAAGCTTATGCCCAAATAAATCTGTTAGTCTTTAAGGTGCCACCGGATTCCTCCTTGTTTTTGTGGATACAGACTAACACGGCTACCCCCTGCTACTTGCAAAGTGGGGGCCAGCTCCTGCTTCCGCTGGGAGTTGCCCAGGGGAATTTTGTGCCTTGGCTGCACCGGGAGCGGGACTGAGCCCCTGGCCTGCTTGTCTCGCTGGCTGCCGCTAGAGGGACTGTGGGGGCGCAGGAGCCGGGCCAGCTGCCAGAGCCGAGGCTCCGCCCGCCTGCCAGGTAGGGGATGCGCTCCAGGGAGGGCAACAAATCAGGGTGGAAGGAGCCGGGGCGAGAGCGAGACCAAGCAGAAGCGCCGCCCTCGGCCGCTGCTCCAGCCCGCTCAGCGACGCCGCTAAGCCCGCCAGGGGGCCGGGGCTTGCGGACCCGACCCCGCACACAAAGCAGTTAACCCTTCCCGCCCCGCCACAGAGCCCCCGATCCCCGGCCCGAGCAGGGGGGGCAAGACGCGCGCTGGCTGGGGGGAGAGGCTTGAGGGCCTGAGCAGCTGCCGCCCCCTCCTCCCCGCTCCGCTGCGTTAGCGCTGGGAAGGCAGGAGCGAGGAGGAGGGGGCGGCGGGTGCAGCCGCTGGGGGTTGCTCACGGTCACGGCTGGTTGCCCGGCGGGGATGAGACCCCAGCCCGGGGTGGGGAGCAGCCCCCTGTGTGCCGGCGGCTGCCCCCTTCCCCCGCTCCCCACTCGTGCATGCGGAGAGGGCGCCACGGGCCACCGATGACCCTCACGTCCTGCCCGGGCAAGCCGCTGCGTTGGCCCCCCGCTGCTGCCCGGCCTCTGCCTTTGTCTGGCCCCACCTCGCCGCGCACGTTTCAGCCCCTCCACCCGTCCCAGTGCGGGCCCCTGGCCTGGGTCCTCCCCCCTCCCCGCTTGTGTGAGCGCCCGGGTGAACCCCCCCTACAGGGGGGAGTTGCGAATCCCACTGTGACTTTGCCCCCTGTTCTGCAGTATTTGCCCCCCTGGGGGGAGCCAAAGGAGGGAGATCGCAGCTGCTTCCTCCTCCTCCAGCTGCGAACAAGCCCGCTGCAGTGCCAGGGTGAACTCTGCCTGCCTGCCTTGGGGCTGCCAAGTGCCCACAGGTTTGGGCACAGAGCAGTTTCGCAACCCCCCCAGCTCCTGTGGCCTCCATGCTTGCAACATTCAAGCGGGATCAAGAGGAGGAGGAGGCGAGCAGGGGTGGATCACTTCCACCCCCGTGGGACCACGCTTGAAACTCTTGTTAGGTATGTGGTTCCTAGGTCAGCCGCAGCACGCTGGATCCGGCTAGGAAGAAGCTGAGACATTTGGGCAGGAACCTGCCTTTAGAGTAGCTGCAGAAGCAGCAGCTCGGCAGCGCCATGGAGAACGTGGAGTTCAGAGGCGGACCGGAGAGATTTCCAGACAAAGATCCCCGGCTGAATGCAGTGTTTGTGGATCAGGGGCAGATAATGATGATGATGGTGGAGCAGAGAGGAGGCGATGGGTACAGATTGGTGGAAGTGTTGCTGACTGGAGGGGCTCCTTGGGGCTTTACCTTAAAAGGAGGAAGAGAGCATGGGGAACCTCTCATCATCACCAAGGTAAGATACCTTTGCAGGAGAGCGAGGGCTGTTACCTGACACGTTCCCCCCATTTTTCTTATCTTTCGTTTCGTTGTATGTAATCTCTCCTTTCCCTCACCTCTCAGGTTAACCATATCTCTATAGTCGTTACACGACCCAAACAATAGGCTGGCATAATGAATGACAGTCATGGGAACACTATACTTGTATCGACCCTTGCTGAAAACGGTCGCAGTCTCTTTAACAAGCTTCTCATATCATGATCAGACTTAGAAGCTTGAAAGTTGCGCAACAATTTTGAGAAAAGTGCATGATAAAAATGTCATTTTTTGTTGCTCTTGGTCCTAATGTGAATTGCAGTGTGCCCGTGAACTTAAGGGGGATCTTTCTCGGCTGGAGTTTTCTAGTTTGTTGCTTCAGTGGAAGACATTTGCCTGTTGCTCCTAGTTCCTGCTTGATCACATCATGGGTTCATAATTTCTTAACCTTCTAATAATTCCTTGTCCAAACGGTACAGTTCCCCTCTCCCCAGTAGTATACTGCTGTTTCTTGTCTCATTTCTCCTCTTTAGCACTGGCCTGCACCTGTAATAGAAGAACAACGGTGTGGGATGGGGGAGGGGGTGAGGGGTGGGTGAGAATGTAAATAAACAAAGCAATAAACTTCCCTAACTATTAGGCTGTTGTGTTCTATTGCTTGTTGGAAAAATAAACCTAGGGGCACACGTGCTTTAGCTGTACTTCTATAGTTTTAGTTTATTCACTACTTATGTAATTTTTTATAGTGTAATTGTATCAGAACACTACAATACTCTTCAATTATATACATCAATCCTGCTATATATATTTGGCAGGGTTTTGTTTGACATTTCATTGCACAGTTATGTATGTTCGGAGAAACCATTCTTTTTGTTAAACCCATTTATAAGGCTGTACCTAATAGCTATTTTTGGCTACAGCATGTCAGCTTTACAACTTTCAAAATGTTGCTGGTTTAAACTTCTAGAAAACAGTTCGTTGCTTTTAATTTTCTTTTTCTCCCCATCAAAAACCTTTCAAATAATTCTGAATGACCGTTGAAATGTTGAGAAAATGAGTGAAATGAAGGAACATTCCCCCCCCCCCATCCATAGTAGAAATTACTTCAGGCTTTTATATTATTGTACTGTATTAAAGTTTTGACACAAGCCAGGAAAATTCAAAGTAAAGGCTAGCACTCATTGCCCTAATTCTGAGTTTTCCATGGGGATTTTGTTAATTTTACAAAATATTTATTTAGCATAGTATTTTAAATCTGATTTAAAACAAAAGTTCTCGTGGAATGTGATTAAACATGTTGTATGAGAGAAAGAAAAGGCTATTGGGTAAAAAGTGTTTATGTATGTGTATGCTGTGCTTCACTATTATATATCATGTATATTTCAGTTTTAGGCACACATTACTTACTTGACAAGGGTGCATTATTATTATTGTGTGTTTTCTAAGAAATTGACAATTGTGGTATATGTTTTGACCCAGGAATTCCCTTGTACTTTCTTAAACAAACAACTACATCAGGATCTAACTGATGGTTTAAAAACCATGAAGGCAGTTGTCTGGTTATGCAAGCAAAAAACAAAAACAGACCCTTAGTCAAAAAAAAAAAAGTCACAATATATTT
This sequence comes from Terrapene triunguis, assembly GCF_002925995.2. Taxonomy (NCBI): domain Eukaryota; kingdom Metazoa; phylum Chordata; order Testudines; family Emydidae; genus Terrapene; species Terrapene triunguis. Next base: position 5,280,236 of record NW_020664373.1, read on the forward strand.
TTCTGAAGCTTTGTTATGGGAGAAATACAACTCTTGGTCTGCCAGCTCCAGGGACATTTTGCCTGTTCCTATTTTACAAGTACATAAAGAATGTGAGAGGTCAGCAAATCCTTGAACATCCCAGAGCAAGAACTTTTCTATTGTTATTGTCATACTAAGTAGGTTTTTTTCTCTCTCTATATGGGTTTACAAGTTTATGTATTCTGGGCTTTCCAAATTAGGGCTTATCTAAACAGAAAAGTGAGTGTCTATCATCTATGTACCTTGTCTCCAACCATGCACCTTTAGTTTTAGGGCCCAAGAACTCAGAAATTTCAGGATCCTAAAGAAGAGGACTTGTTACTGTGTTAGATTCTCACTCGTGGAAGCTGAAGTGGTTCCTATTCTGAAGATTCTCACATTGTGCGGCAGACAAGGGCATGATTCTGCAAAAATGCACATCCATAACATTGCTCATGTAATAGGACATTTCTCATAAGCAAAGATACAAATCTGCTTAAGCATTTGGAGTCTTTACATGTATGTCCCAAGCCTTGGGTGTTTGAGAACAAAGGATGACCAAGATGTCCATGGCAGTTGCATCCATATATGTCATGGAAGAATTTTGTGGGCTAAATGTCTGCTTCCCTGTTTTTCCTTACCATACACAGGACTACGACCACATAAAGGGACACAGCTGGCTTAAAAATCGCATCTCTGTCTGAAAAGTAGTACCTAAGATTACTATAACTGAACAAGATTAAAGATAGAAATATTATTTTTCCCGAAAACCCCATAAAAAGAGAAGGGAGACTCTCGGGCAAGGGTAATATCTAAAACTAGTCCTGATTTTCTTTTTAAATTGACTAAATTTCAGTTTAACAATCTACCAAGCTACCAGAATGCACTGAGGGAAAGGCATGCTAAACCGAAGAAAATCTATGTTTAAATCTCAGTAGGGAGATAAGTATGTGTGCCATAAGCATTGGAATGTTGGGTGCAGGAAGTATTTTACTCATCCAACATGCAAAGAAAGGTCAAACTAGAGTCACCCTACTAATACCCAAAAACAGTACTAATAGCGTATCCCACTTAATTGGGTGATTAAGCTGGCTCATTTCAATATTTCTTCTTACCCTGCAACTGAAACAGAAAACTTAAGGTTCTAACTACCTATTTCAGGAGCACACTTCTGAGTTCACCCACCAATAGTGTGTGTGGGGGGTGGTGGTAGGTTTTTTTTTTTTTTTTTTTTTTTTTTTTTGATGCAATGATCATGAAGAAAAATGGTACATGATACAGCTTGTTCAGGTCTTGAACATAGTCGGTCTTCTGAAACTCACCCCACCCATATGCAACTGCATTCTTGACTAATACTTAAATGTATTTTTTCAGTGTCTTTAGTATCCTCACTTGACAATAAAATCTTACTCCTGAAAGAAAAATTAGGGATTTTCAATCTGGTTTTGCAAATCTTTACATTAAAAAGTAATAGCATTATGCTTTGTATTTCTTCCAGAGCTCTGTGCATGTCTTCTAGAGCATTCCAAAAATTTGCCCCCAAGGCAACTTATTTTTGCCTAATATGGTAACTTTGAACTTTGAGGAAGGGGGCTGACTTTTTATAGCAACTTGCAGAATCTCTACTTTACCTGGACCACTACTCTCTGTATAGGTGTGACTTTTAACTATCTCATTTTCTTTTTTTTAAATGAAGCAAGCAAACACTGAATTTAAGAATGAAAACCTCAATATTGTCATGGGTGAACCTTTAAAAATAATATCTTTATTGATAGCTAGCTAGTTTTAAATATAGTTAACTTTTCTCTTTTAAAATGTCTTTTTGATAATAATCAGAAAACGTACCTGTCATTCCCAGGTTTGGATGTGGGGGATGGGTAGAAAATATCAATTTGGAATTCAGTTCATTTGCAATACTAACAACATGTAAAGAATCACAAATCGTCCTGGAATTAACATGATCAAGATAACTTTACTGATAACGTATGTGAAACATTTGCAGTGTATGCTTAGAGAGTTTAATGCACTGTAATGCTGATACTACTTAAAAGAATTGCTTTAACAAGTGCCTGCAGCTATACCTCCTCGAGCTATGATCTCTCTGTAAACTAATCAAGGTTGGGCCTGGCTCATATTTGGATGAGAGACCTCCAAGTGAAACCTGGGTTGTTGCAAGAAGTGTTGCTGATTCAGTAGGTGAAACTCTTCACTCTGAATCATTAGTGAAGGAAAGCTCCAACTGGAGATGTCACCTTTAGATCAGGAGCAGACTCAGAGTCCTGATTACTTTTTTCCATTAAAAATTCCACAATACTTTTCTAATGGGCGTGTGTGCCTGGTGTTTTGATTTGTTCTGTGTTTGTACAGTGCCTAGTACAATGGGGTCCTGGTTCATGACTGGGGCTCCTAAGTGCTATGAAAATGCAAAGAATAAGTGTAATGGGCAAATTGTAATTTGAATATCTACATTTGATGTAAAATTCCTCTGTTCTAACTAGATAAAAGAATTCTCCCATATTTTCTGGCTCAAATGGTTATGTAGAGCTATTTCATTTCAAAAGTAGCTGCATTTCAGCAGTGGGAGAAGAGACTGCTGTTTTTTATAAAGAATTTTTGAATCCTGTAGCTTTAAAGACTTGATATAAATGTAATTTTTTTTTGTTTAATGATTCAAGGGTATCAGAGTTCTTTTTCAGACTAATGGCTATCCATTTGTACAGAAATCTGTAGGAAGACTTTTCTGTTTCCTCGAGTATAAACCAGTCATTTGACAGGCTGGCAAAATGGCTGATTGATTGACACTACAGCTAGATGAAAAGATCAAGAATATATGTGCCAAGGATTTGGCTCAGTTGATCTTGTTTTTTTGTACGTACGTATAGAATTTTTTAAAAAAATGAATCCTGTCCCCTGACACACAGGATACTGAAATCTTATTTTTGTGAGTTTTAGCATACAAGTGTCCTCTAGAAAAGAGAGACAGAGACTCTGTTGTCTATTATAATTAAGGCTCTTTGGGCAGGGACTGTCTCTGATCTGTGTTTGTACAGTGCCTAGCACAATGGGCTCCTAGATGTTATAATAGTGTAATAAAAGGGATTCCACAGCATGAAGGGGAAAGCAATGGAAGTAAATATGGTTTTGGGCTGTACTAACTTTTTGCTCTCTGCCCCCCTGTGGCTTGGGCTTAAATAATCTGGAAAAGCTGAGTTGGTTCCCCTGTCCTTCTATGAGGTCCCCACTGATACTTCGGGTAAGGAAGGAGCTAAATGCCACATTGGAATTCTCTTTTCTGCGAGGGCTTCTACACATAAGAGTGCAGAATGTCTTATGTTAAGTAGAATGAGTGTTACTTTGGTTTGTCTATCCATGGTGTCATTTAAATAGGTCTGACTTGATTTACATAGTGAAGGCTTTCTTACTCGAACAATCACGGTAACATTAGAAACTTTTCCACAAGACAGTATCTTGTAATGTATTAAACTGATGGCAAAAACATAACTAGAAATGTATTATCGTTCTTCACATTGTGCCAACAGGAGGACTGAGATAAGAGAGAATGAATAAAATGGCTTGTGACTCACAGGAATCCATCTTTAAGCTTGGCTCAGAAGAGAGGCTAAAAATTCCCTCTTCTCAGAAGTCACAGGGTTCTGCTTTGACTGATGTGTCCTTTGACTGATGTGCGTGTAGTTTTATAAACAGTATGTGTAATACTGAAACAATACTTAATATTTTTTTCCTTGGCACCTGTCACTGTTTTAAAATGATACAGTAGAACTCATGTTGTTGTGTGAAGAATCCTATTTGTCACTAGCAAAAAGGAACACTTGCTGCTGTTGCCTTGCTTTCCTCCTTCCTCTACCCTCAACACACTCAGTTATGTATAGGTACCTGGCTTGATCGACCATTGGTTCTTTAAAACAAACAAATAAAAACACAAAGCCAGCCAGAGGAACTAGCCACACAGTTCCCACTTATAGAAATTGTGTGACTAAATCCCCTAGGCAGCTTTGAACAGATCAATGTATTATTTAAGTTCTCTATCAGTGTAATACAAAGAGTTTTGCCTTGTGTCTGTTGCCACTATTCTAACATGATTCTCAAATATATCCTGTTACAGTAATGGTAGCAATTACAGACAGAAAAAATTAAAACAGCAACAGCCTTCTGGTAGCAGTAATAAGTTATCACAGGGTTGCTAAAATATATTGTTAACTAACAAGCTGAATGTTATGATTGTGCATTTTTGTTTTTTATGTAGCGTTTGGGTTTGTTTTTTACTCAGTATAGCTTGTGTCTTTGCAATGTGTTTGCCACTTTAGCTGCATGTGTTTAAAAAGTGGGTGTGGGAAAGAACAAGTGAATGGGAAGTGAAGTTTAGTCATGAATAGATTAGAAGGATATAACCAGCCTATTGTCAGTGAGCCACTATTACCTCACTGCTCTTGAGTTCTCGCAACAAGTTATTAGGTGCCTTTCTTGTGGGCTGTGCTCCTTTCTATGTTTTCTTGTCCTTTTCTTACGGTGTGCTTTGTGTCATCATGCGCATGACCCTAGACCTGTGGCTCATTCATTACAGAAACTTGAGACAGGCCCGAGCAGTTCAGCAGAACTCTTACTCAATGTACACCTCATGATTAAGGCTGCAAGTTTGTCATGGAGGTCACGGATTCCGTGACTTTCCGTGATCTCCGTGACTTCTGCAGTGGCCGGTGCGCCTGGCTCCGGGGCAGCTCAGGCAGCCCCTGTGCCAGTTGCACCGGCTGGTCCTGGGGCAGTCTTGGGACACTGTCCCCTCCCCGCCCCCCAGCAGAGTTTGGGTGTGGGAGGGGTCAGGGGTTGGGGCATGGGATGGGGTGAGGCAGACTGTGGGCGGCGCTTATTTGGGGGGCTCCCCGGAAGCAGTGACATCCCCCTCGCTCAGCTCCAAGGTGGAGGTGTGGCCAGGCAACTCTGCACGTTGCCTCCGCCTGCAGGCACTGCCCCCACAGCTCCCATTGGCTGTGGTTCCCAAAAATATCTGTGACTAAAAATACCCGTGACTAAAATGTAGCCTTATTCATGATATATGCAGTTTCATTAACAGTTTCTTAAAATATATCAGGTAAAAACAACAGCTGAATTGATTTCAGTTATTTCATGAATTTGTATAGTGCTTGGTAGATGTTAATTTGTATCAAAGTAATCTTGTGCTCAGTCTTTTGAGCCAGTTTTTGACTTTGGGTTATAGATGAGGTGAGGGTCCATTTGGAATATGTTGGGAAAAATCCTGTCCCTACTGAAACCTGTGAGAATTTTTGCCATTGATTTCAGTGAGGTCAGAATTTTATCCCATTGTTTCTGTAAAAAAAAGTTTGCAGTCTTTCAAAAGTTACACGAAAGCTAATGCAATGTGAGTGGATCTTGAAAGGATAGTACTACAATTGTGATGGGTTAGTCAGTTCTGTAAGGTTTACAGAACTTTCATCAAAAACCAATAAAGTTCAATATAGCGAATAGACTCATAAAGAGGGAAGGTGATCAGCTTTTTATAATGAGTTATTGAAGGTGGTTTGGCAAAAAATGGGGGAAAGGGAAGATTTGCAAAATATACACCTCTACGCTGTTCTTGGAAGCCAAAAAATCTTACCGCGTTATATCGAACTTGCTTTGAACTGCCGGAGTGCGCAGCCCCCCGCCCGAGCACTGCTTTACCGCGTTATATCCGAATTCGTGTTATATTGGGTCGTCTTATATTGGGGTAGAGGTGTATATATTTTCAATTTTTTAAAATTTCATCAGTTTTGAAATTCAGACATTTTTTACCAAGTATTAGTGAAAGAAAGGCAAGTGCTTGTAACCCTATGCTACATAAAATTAGCCAAACGTTGTCTTTGAAAGCAAATTTATTTTCTCTCTTCTAACAATGTGCACAACTTTAGGTAAAGTTTTTTAGAAAATTCAAAACTCTATCTTTATTGTTAATGTGTTCAAAAAAGAATTTAGTGAAAGTTTCTGAATTATATTTTAGCTTTGGTCACCTCAGCGTAACTGGATAATGATATTAGCATTTTGCATGAAAATCATCGTTGTTGACTAAGTGTTAGCTAGGAGGGAGTTTTCCCATCAGAGTTCAACCACGCTATCAGTCCTCTACATCTAGTTTAACCAGAGAATTCTTGTTTAAAAAACTCAGGTCAGGCCTTCAAAGGTAGAAGAGTAGTTTGTGGAAGGCAGCGGATAAAATGGGAAAACCCCATTAATAGGTTTCGTATGACTCTGAAGCGTAAGGTACAGTGCAGAATGCCTGACTACCCAAAACTGTATAATCCCACCATTTCTCCTGTAAATGCAAGAAAAGCAATGGGGAATTAAATAGAAGTAGGCACATGGCCAAAAATAAAACTATAAAAGTCTGTATAAGAATGTGTGAAGCTTAAAAGCAAACCCACCATGAACTAGGATGCTTGGCAATGGAAGAGGATCTTGAAATAACAAGTATTTCTGAATCCTGAGGATGCCTGACAAAAGTCAATGAGAAACTGTAAAACACTGGCTACGTAAATTATATGAAAGGGACAGATTGGGTGACAGATATTGTGGTGTAGATTTCTATTGGAGACTCCATGGAAACTCAGGAGAAAATACTTTTTACTGGAGAGGAACATATGGGACAATCGATAGGGATACAAATCCCAAGTCATAGGAACTGGACTGGGCTGTACTGTTATTTCACCACATAATGTTTTCCTCTTTGTACTTTCTGCCTCTTCCTACTTCTCCCTAAAATCTCTTTATCTTCACCTCATCCTTTTCTAAACTATCTCTTTAACCTCTCCTGACTACTTATTCATGCCTTTCCACTCAAACATAGGGCTTGAATACTTTGACAGATGTATAATAGTCTGAGGACTGAACCTACTAACCAAAGACCACTTTGAAAACTGGGGGAGGCCCAGGGTTCAAGGGCAATGCCAAGCAAAGCAAAAACCTCTGAATCCCCATTCGTTGAAAAGGGAGGAGCGGGAAGTGTGGGGATTTCTATTAGAGTGGTGCTGCCCCTGGACCTTGATCAGGGCTCCAGATTTTGTATAAGCCTTTGATAAATAACAGTTTGATAAATTGCAGCCTTCTCCTCCCAATCTTCTTTGTGAACATGCACACTCTCATCCCTCTGGATTCTGGAAGAGAGATGGACAGTTATTTCATTTTCCGTCCTACCTTACAACTCCAACGTTAGGGGGATAGGTGGGTCTCTGCTACTCTCTCCTTTACCAGACTTTTAGTTGCTATGATGGGAAGTTTCAGAGTAGCAGCCGTGTTAGTCTGTATCCGCAAAAAGAACAGGAGTACTTGTGGCACCTTAGAGACTAACAAATTTATTAGAGCATAAGCTTTCGTGGACTACAGCCGAAGAAGTGGGCTGTAGCCCACGAAAGCTTATGCTCTAATAAATTTGTTAGTCTCTAAGGTGCCACAAGTACTCCTGTTCTTTTTATGATGGGAAGGTGTTCCCACTAGTCTGACTCCATTTTGGCCTCAATTTTGAATCCTAGGGCCGGGGACCAGGACCATCTCTTTGTTCTGTATTTGTAAAGAACCTAGCACAATAGTGTCCTGATCAACAATGTTGGCTGCAGGTGCTATGGTAATACAAATAATTACAGTAGTCAGACTCTCCATTTTTGGCCACTGCTGCAGCTCATTGCTCCTCCAGCAGCATCATAGAAATTTGCCTGATTCTTGTCAGTTTCACTGTTGCCCACAAGATTCTGAACAGCTTCAATTATCACTTACCTACACCTTATCAAAACTCTGATTTAGCAGAAGAGGCAATGAAGCTGCTTGCACACTCAGGCAGACATCACTACATCAGTTCCATTTGGCTCATGGCTGCAAGAGGTTAACACTGCAACCATTAGGTCTAGAGTTCTAATTATTATTAAATGAAAGTTCTGTTTTGGTGGATATTGCCAGCGCATGCCCTAATTCTGCATTGGATTGAAAGTGTACTGCTGCAACCTTAATTCTAAATTAACATCTTTATGTTGTGTATAAATATCCAAGCCTCAGTGATAATTTTTAAAATAAAATTTTAGCCTTCCTAAAATGTACATGGTTTTTAAATTCTCTGCTTCTTTCTTTTTGGAAAGGCAGGTTCTGACTCATTTCAGATCCTGGTTCTAAATCTTCTGTTCTGCAGCCTGTAGTGCATTCAGTCAGTGATGGATTGCTTGTGATACTGAACTCTGAATGATCCAAGTAAGAAAGTATTCTTTGAATGGGGAATGGCAGAGGAAGACTGGGTTGTTTGTAAATGAAAGTGTAGTACCCACTGCTGTTCTAAAAATTACAACTGTGGCACCGTTCTCTTCCACTCTAGAGGAAAACCAAATTGTCTTAAGCCCTTGTAATGGGATTTTGAAGGCCAAAGATGTCTTTTGTGTAGATGCTGTTTTATGTATCATATAAAATACTTTATTAGATGTAAATTTGATTTGGCTGGTTTTGACTTGGAAAATGAAGAACCCTCACATTTTTCTTTTACTACTAGCTAGATATACACAAAACATTGCAATGTTCCTCCTGAAGTACACTAATGACTACTACTAGTGCTGGTGCAACTAATGCTTCAAAATGCTTAACATGTTATTAATGCTAATTTTATGCCCACATTCTTTTATTAGCAGTTTAGAGTTACTCATAACTCTTCTGAAGTGATGTATTATAGTGCTTCAGGGTGGTATTTCAGAAACATGGTTTCGTAGTAAAGGAAACAGCAGCACTTCTTGCAAAGTAGCACTACTATACCATTTTTCTCATTATCTTATACGAATATCATACAAAAATGAGGTTTTTTTTTTTTAGATGTGCCCAACCCAGCATGTGTCTTTTGAAACCTGTACACCAGGTCATGGTGAGTGTTTGGAACTGAGAATGGGAAACTCTATGGGGTCATGTACAAATTTCTTTGCCCACTCCAGCCTAAATGAGAGTTGGGCCCTTCTGAAAATCTGGCCCCAGTTGTGGTTGCTGAGAAAGCACTTTTAAAATCTGGACCCAAACTTCTGCTGACAAAATAACTGGGTGTTGTAGGATGTCTTTTGTTGTTTGTGGGCCTGAAGGTACATGGGGGACAAATGGCTTGACCCTGCAAAGAGCTCATCACACTGAACTCCTGTTGACTTCAATAGGAATTGAGGATGCTGGGCACCTTTGAGGAAGTTTTTACCATCTTGCAGAGTCATGCCCTACTAGCACTAACTTTAGAGAGGATGTAAACATCTACAGGCTTTGCTAAGAGTTTCTTAGAGTTGTATTAGTCATGAGATGAAGTGAGTAACACCTGTGACAAAGTTCCTCCTCTATCTTGGTGGGTCCTGCGCTTATTGGCAGATTTTCTTGCCTCAGAGATTCACCATGTGGGTTGGGGAACAGCCCAGAGACCTTCCCCTCTGGGAGAACCCACTGTCCAGGTCAATTGGGAGGTTTGGGGGGAACCCGGGCTCGCCCTCTACTCCGGGTTCCAGCCCAGGGCCCTGTGGACTGCAGCTGTCTATAGTGCCTCCTGTAACAGCTGCATGACAGCTACAACTCCCTGGGCTACTTCCCCATGGCCTCCTCCAAACACCTTCCTTATTCTCACCACAGGACCTTCCTCCTGGTGTCTGATAACGCTTGTGCTCCTCAGTCCTCCAGCAGCACACCCTCTCAGCTCCTTGCGCCTCTTACTCCCAGCTCCTCACACTCCCACCACAAACTGAAGTGAGCTCCTTTTTAAAACCCAGGTGCCCTGATTAGCCTGCCTTAATTGATTCTAGAAGCTTCTTCTTAATTGGTTCCAGGTGTCCTAATTAGCCTGCCTGCCTTAACTGGTTATAGCAGGTTCCTGATTACTCTAGTGCAGCCCCTGCTCTGGTCACTCAGGGAACAGAAAACTACTCATCCAGTGACCAGTATATTTGCCCTCTACCAGACTCCTGTACCCCACTGGTCTGGGTCTGTCACACACCCCTGATGTACAAGTCTGGGTTTCCCATCATATTCAGATGTGAAGCCAGATCTCCTGAAGTGAAACTGCATTGCCCTATTGTGTCCACCCTAAATCTTTGATTTTGGATTCTAAGAAAGATTATGGATCCATTGTCTTCTAAAATATTTCACTTTAGCCATCTTTATGATATTGGGGAGATAAGATGGGTGAGGTAATATCTTTTATTGGGCCAACTTCTGTTGGTGAAAGAGACAAGTTTCTTAAGGACCTGATGAAGAGCTCTGTGTAAGCTCAAACTTGTCTCTCTAACCAACAGAAAGTTGGTCCAATACAGATATCACCTTACCCACCTTGTCTCTCTAATATCCTGGGACCAAAATGGCTACAACAACCCAGAATACATTCTTTATGATATGACTCTGTTATGCAGTATTTATGTTTACATGTAGGAGTACTTCAAAGGATTTATGTAATGTTTGTATCTAAAATGTCCTTGAATTAGAAGCGAAAAGGACTTGCTGGTCAAGTTTGATGAGGAAGAAACCTCATATGATGTGTTTTCCATGTGGGCATCTATACACTAGGAAAATATGTAGTCTTTTAACATGTTAGTTTACACGTGAAATGACAGCTAGCAGGAGGAGGAGGAACAGGACCATACTTTCTCGGGGAAAAAAGAATAGAGGATAAGAGGATCTCCCGATTCCATGGAAAAGAATGGACTATCTTAAGTTTGCCTGGTTAATTATCACTTTCCTGGCAAATGACCATGTGTTATAGTAATGATCCATTCTTCCCAGCTTTCTGATGCTAGTGGAGCACTCTTTCATGTGGAAGTTGGTGTGGTTCAGCTATCATTGATGTGTTCTCAAAACAGTTTAGTGGAGAAACCAGGATTTGACTTAGTCATTACTACATAGTTTTATGGGTCACATGGTTTTATTCATATATGTCATATACTAATGCATTTCCTTCAGTAAGGGATATTTTCCCATTTTGCCCCTCTTCCCTCCTATATTTAGAAAACAGATGTGCAAAATTATGACACAAAGAGCAATTTGCCAGGAGCCTTGAAAGTTGCACCTAATTTGCATGGATAGCTGCATCTTGGGACATTCATGGCTCATTTGCCCCCTTAGGTTATCCTTTGGGAAGCCTTGGTTTCTTGTAATCAAGTAATACCTTACTGCTTAAAAAGGAGGAAGAAAGTATAGGGAAGTGAAGACACAAGGATGAAGGATGTATGGAAAACAATCCGTATAAAGAAATATCTATTACTGAGGGAAATGCTGTTTTGTTCAAAAAGTCTCAGTTATTCTTTAGCGCAGTGTTTCCCAAACTTGGGACGCCGCTTGTGTAGGGAAAGCTCTTGGCAGGCCAGGCTGGTTTATTTACCTGCCGCGTCCGCAGGTCCGGCTGATCGCGGCTCCCACTGGCCGCGGTTCACTGCTCCAGGCCAATGGGAGCTGCTGGAAGCGGCGCGGGCTCGGGAACATACTGGCTAACGCTTCCAGCAGCTCCCATTGGCCTGGAGCGGCAAACCGCGGCCAGTGGGAGCCACGATTGGCCGGACTGGCGGACGTGGCAGGTAAACAAACCGGCCTGGCCTGCCAGGGGCTTTCCCTACACAAGCAGCGTCCCAAGTTTGGGAAATACTGCTTTAGCGCTTATTAAATTTTCTTTTATTTTGTAGCTAGAGGGAGCTATTGGCTGAAGAAGGAAGCAGATTTGAGGGTGTGTATTGAATCATAGAAAAGTAGGGCTGGAAGGGATTCTATACTACTATGGAGAATTTCAGATACAAGTGGGTAGACGAGATCATGGGAAGACTAGTTCTGTAGGCTATTGTAAAGTTATGTGAAAGCTAAAAATGGTATGATTTTTGTTAATGGTTTTGTTTTGATTGGAAAATGTTTAAACCATTGGGGGGAGCAATGAGAGAGACAGCAAGACGTGAACAGTTACACAGCACAACAGAAGACACTGCAGATGTTCATCGCTTCTGTTGCCATCACCACTATTGTCCATACTCTTTCTAAGAGAAAGGGGGGGTATTTTTTAGAGAATACAATCTAAAATTGGAAAGAAGAATATTATTTGTATAGTTCCATAGATATTCATGGCACCTTGCAGACAGAAAAATAAGACCATGTCCCTCCCTTGTGGGGTCATCTTCTGAATTACACAGACAATAAAATGGCACAACACAGGAGGGGAATCTTCAAATCATGTGGAAGGAGAGGACTGGAATGGTAGAAGACAGAACAAGGAAGGAGAGGTGAAGAAGAAAGTTCTAGGGATTGTTTGTGCTTGTTTTTGTTTGCTTTTTTGGAAAGCATTTATTTTAGGATTGTAGGTAATTAAGCTGTAATATTATGGCGAACGCTAGGATTCTTAAATGAAATTGTTATACAAGTGGGGATGGGAAGCACCTACATGTAGATTATTGATGGAATGCTAACTGAAAAATCTTCAATAACTGTGCAGCCTTACAGAGTAAACATTAGCAAACCCTTGCCAAGTTACAGTTTTTGTATGTGAAATGTAACTACTAGTATGTAATCTGCTGTGAGGTGGTGGTTTTGTTTTGTTTTGTTTGTTTGTATAAAGTGGTTAGGAGAGAGAAAACAATATAGAAATTTCTCATCTGTGTCACCTTGGGGATGAAATGCAGGAGTAACTGGTTAGATGTTTTTCCACTGCATCTTGTTTGGGAAAATATTTCAAGGAAATATGATGCGTTTTTCATGGCTGTGAATTTGGTAGAGCCCTATGTATAACATAGGCCATAGAACTTCTCCCAAAATAATTCCTAGAGCATAGCTTTTTAGAAAAACATCCAATCTTAATATAAAAATTGTGAATGATGGAGAATCCACCACGACCCTTGATAAATTGTTCCAATGGTTAATTCCTCTCACTTTTAAAAATCTAAGCTTTATTTCCAGTCTGAATTTGTCTAGCTTCAACTTCCATCCACTGGATCATGTTATACCTTTCTCTGCTAGATTGAAGGGTCCATTATTAAATATTTGTTCCACATGTAAATACTTATAGCCTGTAATCAAGTCATCCTTTAACTGTCTCTCTGTTGAGCTAAATAGATTGAGCTCATTGAGTCTGTCACTATAAGGCACGTTGTCTAATCCTTCGATTGTACTTGTGGCTCTTCTCTGAACCCTCTCCAGTTTATCAGCATCCATGCTTGAAGTTAAAGTTGGGCATCCTGTCTCTAATTATGCTTAAGTATCTAAGGCCACATCCTGCTCCTGCTGAAATCTGTAGGAGTTATGCTATGGACTCCAGTGGGAACAGGATATGGCTCTTAGGGTGTGTCTACACTGCAATGAGGAGGTGCAGCTGTAGCATTTGTAAACATATAAGTCAAAGCTAATTCAAGTAATGATGGCAGTAAAGATATGGCAGTGGAGGTGGCTGCACAGTCTAGCCCCGTTTGTCCAGGGTAGGTACTCATGTTGCTGCTGTCCATGCTGCCTCAGCTTCACTGCTATTGTTACTTGAGCTAGCTTTGATCAAGCTACATCAAAGCTAGCTCAGATATGTCTACACGTGTTGCATTCATGCTTCCCGATTGCAGAGTAGATCTACCCTTAATTCTGATGCATAGTAAACCTGTTACCACTCCAAGGTGTTCTTCACATTGATAGAATCTGGCACAGTTATAGAAGTCTGTTAATGGTATATGATACATTTTCTAATGTCTGGAAGACATTTCTTCCTGGCTATAGGGTAGCTAACTCTCTAGAATCTGAAGATAGTTAAAAGGGGGAATATTTTCAGAGGCACAAAGTGGAGTTATTCATCCAGCTCCGATTGACTTGACTTTTCATGGGAGTTGGGCACCTAACTCTTCTTTATATCAGGGGGTAGCCGTGTTAGTCTGTATCCACAAAAACAACAAGGAGTCCGGTGGCACCTTGAAGACTAACAGATTTATTTGGGCATAGGCTTTCGTGGGTAAAAAAAATCTCACTTCTTCAGATGCATCTGAAGAAGTGATGTTTTTTTTACCCATGAAAGCTTATGCCCAAATAACTCTTCTTTGGGTGCCTTTGAAAAATCTCCCCTAGAATCAGGATCGTTACTATGATACTATTACTGATCTGTCTGTAGGAATCCCATCTTTTCTGCTCATGCTCATGGGAGAGTGCAAGTACTTTAACACTGAAATCAAAGCCTCTTAAGAGATACAAGGAAGAATGAATGTGGGGAAGGAAGAATTCTAGTCTCTTAAACTGTAGAGAATCTCACCCTCCTTTTTTAAAGTTGTTTCCTAACATCATATTCACAAAAAGTTATACTTAGGAAACACTGAAAATAGTGACACAAAGGCGTATAGCAGCAAGTGAAGACTATACAGTATCTCACTCAACACCAGGCTAAACAAAGACCAATTTGAAGAATCCACACTGCAATTAAGGCTGCTATGGTAAATTTAATTTGGTTGCCTGACTTCTGTGTGCTTAAAATCTCAAACATAACATTACATTAAAGTAATTTTTTTTGTCCATAATATCTTTGCTAAGAAGAAAATGTCTTTAGGGTTCTCTCTTTTTTCTTTTTAATATTGATGGACGGTTAGAGCAATTTTTATAGCTCCTAAGACTGTGCAAATACAGCATTAAAATTCTTTTGAATCAGCTGAAATGAGATCACTAGTTGGTGCAGTTGGGCCGTTGGGGCTCATTTGTAATGTGGTATAATGTAGCGTTGATGTGGTGATGATAAAAATGTTTTGTTGTGTTCCCAACTCAGAAGAATCTTTGCTCTGGCACCCTGTAACCAGAGGTGGGGAGAAATTGGGGTGCTCATCAGCTGAACTTAGTTCGTAGAGATTCTGATGTGAGAAGATGCTATCAGTGTCTGTACAGGTACCATTCTGTACTACTGTTTGATTTGGAATTGCATCGCCTGTACAAATAACAGGCCTCTAATGAATTGGACCTGCGTATAGTCACTGTATAAGAACATAAGAACGGCCACACTGGGTTAGACCAAAGATCCATCTAGCCCAGTATCCTAACAGTGGCCAATGCCAAGTGCTTCAGTGGGAATAAACAGAACAGGCAATTTTCAAGTGATCCATCCCCTGCAGTCAATATGGGTCAATCTGATTGCAGGATCAGGGCCTTACAATAAATAGGCTTTCAATCTGTAGGCTAGCATAAGTTCTGATATATCGTATTTATCTGGACACTCCCACTGACAGCACTAAACTCAAAGCAGTCTTGTCAAAATTCAAATAATGTCTAAGCATTAACGATGTTATCTCCTAGATTCATGCAATGTTTCTACAATTATTCCTTATAGGGATATTTACCATATTCAGAAGGGTAGCCGTGTTAGTCTATATCCACAAAAACAAAGAGGAGTCCAGTGGCACCTTAAAGACTAACAGATTTATTTGAACATAAGCTTTTGTGGGTAAAAAACCCACTTCTTCAGATGCAACCATATTGTTACCATAACAGTATATTGTTTGTTGTCTTCCCCACAGTCACATTAAAAAAAAAAAAAAGTGAGAAACACTATTTAGTGGGAACCAACATTTCCACTTTGGAGAACTGCTGGTTATTCCAGTTCACAATGAAAATTTACAGTTGGTCATAACCATTAGGTGGGATAACTGAGTTATTCTCTTCCTCTGGAAAGCTTATGAGAAATCTAGATTCAAACCCAGTATATTCCCTAGGAAGAGCTAAGTGATTCCTCTTCCTTTGGTTTAAATGAACAATTGTGAAGCCAGTGTAGGCAAGATCATGATAGTGGAAAAAATAATAAAAGAAAAATGTGAGAATAGTTTTACTTATAAGACCACTGAGATGATTGGAAGAATTGCAGCCAATCACAACCCAAACATTGAGACTTTCAGAGATGCCTATCCGTTACAATTAATGGGAATTGGTTGTCCAAACTCCCCAGTGCAGCTTTGAAAATCTTAGCCTGAATTTTATCCCCTCATAAATAATACTAACTTCATCAGTGAAGTTGTCTGTGATGTCGGTCTTTATCCACTTAGGCCGTGCTTTCAGACAGTACTCACCTAAGCTCCACCACTACTGTTATTTTAATGGAGAGTCTAAGATGCCAGCAACAGAGCACTTTCAAACCCTCAAGGGGAAGGAAAAATATATTTTTATTAAAAAGAACAGGAGTACTTGTGGCACCTTAGAGTACTCCTGTTCTTTTTGCGGATACAGACTAACACGGCTGCTACTCTGAAACCTATATTTTTATTGTGCATCATTTTCATGGTGAATAATATTCATGGAGTACACTTGTAATAAACAGCTTTTGCTTGTGTCAGAAGCCTCTGTTTTACTTCAACATTTAACTACTGCTATACTTAGTGCTTCATGTGCAATGCTATCATAAACTACTTCTCTTAAATACCCTTAATTCATAGAGCTCTTATAGCTGCACTTTCTCTGCCTCTGTATCCCTCCATGCAGTCTACTGCTTTGGGTCTGAGAGCCATGTGCTTTGTAGCTCCTGCCACCTGGACCAGCCCTTACTGTGCGTGTCTGCTTCATTGACTCTTCACAGCTTTTCAACTGAGTTAAAAGGAGATACCCTTTTGCAAACACTTAATTTCTTTCTCTCGCTACTATTATTTATTACTTAAAGTGACACTTTGAATTTAAAAATTGTTCAAATTATAGGTAAAGCAAAGAGGTACACATATAATCTTCTGTAAAGTCTCTCTTTAGAGACTTGCAGTACACTGAAATAAATTTTATTTGTCTATAGGACTGATGCACTTGACTACGTTGATGCCAGCATAGTTGTATTTGCAACCCATTGTATTTCTTGTTTCATAATACGCAAATTTACTTTGTCATTTATAGTACAAGAGCAAGATTTTGAGTCTGTTGGGTCTTCTTCACTGAGCGCTAACAGATAGACTTTGCTTTAATTTCCATGCAAGCTTACAAAATGAGACATTTCCTGTAGTAACTTATAAAGTAAGATTATTAGGGAAAACAGTAACTAAGAATGGCTGATGTTTTAACTATTAAAGCAACTCCTTTATTTAGGAGCCAGCTGTAGTTCTAGATAGGGGAAGGGTTTAATCACATCTTTTGGAACAGTGTGACCTTCAAGCTGAACTTTGAAAGGATTTCTGAAGCCCTGCTTGTAATACAGTACTAGATTCTTAATCTCTGTCTAGAGATTCTTCTTCAAGCTTTGACATTTAAATGAGGGAGTGTGTGCCTAAAGCTGTTTACGAGTAAAATTAAAAATATTGATGTAAAAGCATCACCATGTTCTTGTCATGCCATTATGCTTAGGTGTAATACCAACTGTTTTGTTTTTTTTCCAGATTCCTACCAATGTAATTTCTAACTGCTGGACAAATACTTCAGATTGACTAAGCATTACCCACCATGCACTTCATAGTAATTTCTGTTTATACAGGTTTTAGGAAGCTGGTTTAGCACTGGGTGGGGTTAGCGTTTGTTTTTGGTTTGGTCCTTCTTATCTGTTTAACTTGTGTTTTATGTTTTATTTCTTCTCTTACGGTGGGAAGGCTATGACAAATACATGTGAAAATGGTGAGGCTTTGCTTAATCTTGTCTTTTCCCTTGTTGCTTGTCCAGAACTGAGTCCCCTTACTCCATATGCAAGATTACTATACTCCAAGAACCTTGCAAAATTCAGACACATCAGAGTACATAGAGAATTGGGTTGTAGCCAAAAGTCCTGATCCTGCTTCATGATCTGCTCATACAGACTAATAAGGCAACTTACGTCATCTTAATTATATCAGTGTACACACAGCCTTCCTCCCACCGACCTAAGTGCCCTACTACACCGACATAACTCCACCTCCACAAGAGGGGTATGTCACTGTAGTTAGGGTGACACAGTTTCTGTGTAGACACTGTGTTACTTACATTGGCTCTTGGATGTCTTGATAAGAAAGCTGGGCAGCTAGAACCCAGTTGCCCCCGTTCCGCTGGAAAGCTGGGTGGCTGGATCCTGTCCTCTGCTGGGAGCTGTGGCTGGACCCCACCCGCTCCCCACCAGGAGTCGGACAGCCTTGTCAATTTCACGGCTCCTTGAGCTGAGAAATGGATAAGGCTGCCTGACTCCGTGTGGGGTGGGTGTTTGAGAGAAAAGCCAGGACAGCTGGACCTCACTCCTCGGGGACAAGAAACCCAGGCTGGCTTCCCCACCTACTCCCCGGGAGGTGAGAAGCCCCGGGTGAGGATGCGCACCACCAGCCCAAGGAGGTTAGTGTGGACATGCATTACTGCGGTGGCTGTAAGTCAACCTAATAGAGGCTGACTTACCTTTCTGGTGTAGACATACTCTCATTTAAATCAGAGAGCTCTTGATCTAGGATCAGAAATTTCATTTGAAACTTTCTTGCTTTGTTACTTTAAGCCACACCCTTATTGTAGTCATTTCCCCCCCTCTTATTGTGTATGAACTCATGGGTGTATTTTACCTAGAAAAATATCACCATCCTCAAAACAGTGTGGACTGATTATTAGGAAAATACCTCAGACCAGCTAATTCTTTGAGCTCTGGGCTCGATCAGCTGATGTTATGCCTAAATGGCCCTAATTGACCTTAAGATGTTATATTGTTTTTGTGAGTGTATTGTGCAAAGCAAGTTGCATCATGTTTAAGATGGAAATTGCTTACAGATGGGACTTTCCCCATTCGAGTGTTTACTATAAATATAGTGATATAATGTTAACATCAAAAACTTGAAATATAATGTAGAAAAAACCAGACAAAACAAGAATTAGTGCTTTTGGATTGCAAAGCTTCTGTTGGATGCTGCCAATTCTTTTACAAGTCAAGTAAAGTTTCAAATCAGGTATACTACTTTTCCACTAAACAATCACAAAGACTCTGGTTTGTGCCTAACTAGAAATGCTTATCAGTGGATTAGAAAAAGAAAAAAGCCATGGTAGTAAATATATTTTTGGACATTGACTGGCTAGTAACATGGGCTCTGCTGAATCCTGATACAGTGGTAACCAGTAAAAGTCAATGTTTGCCGATACTTCCCATGCAATGATATTTGGGATACTACAGTTTTCCCTTTATTTAAAATAGGAGATAACTGTAGTGTCTGTCATTGCTGTGTGGTAATTGTTGGCAAATGGTGACCAGTAAATACATATGAAAATATTTTTAAGGGTAGATTGAATGGACAAGAGGACCCATTCTGGGATGTAAAGTCTTTGCCTTCTATAATTGGTATTGTGGTTGCCAGTCTTCTCAGATAAGTCAAGGATTAATGGGCATGCAGGGCATCTTCCCCTCCCCCCCCCCGGCCCGTCCAGGTACTCTTTTCTGAACAGGACTGAGATATGTTGTGGGGGAAGGTAAATCATATACTTCTGCTACCCATCTGTTCTGAAAATAACTGGAGACGTTGGTCTTTGGGGCTGTCAGTCTGCCATTTTACATAAGCACTAAACTCCCCAACAAAAAAACAACAAAAAAGCTCTTTTAAAATATACAACTATTGTTTGTTCATACATAGCAGATGCAGCCAAACACAGGAGAACATGATAGCAGCCAATTGAAACAACATTCCTGCATGATCACAGCAAGGTTCCCCCAAATAATAGTATTTGCAAATGTCTAGGTTTCCTGTGATCTTTTGTGTTGTGTTGTTTTTGTTTTTTAAATATGTGTACACATTGGGAAAATAAGTGTAAAATATCAACACAGATCAAAGTCCTTTGGTAAAAGTGATCGGTCATTTCTTTAAGGCTAGGTCACCTCTTGCATTTGCTATGCTTGTTATGTTGCTATGTTATAAGGGCTCTGCTTTTCAGGTTGAGGAAGAGGCAGGAGGCTCTTGAGCATGAATAAAAATCTTTACTGTTCATTGAGTATCCTAGGTCTCAGCTTAACAAAGATTGAGTAGGTAGTAGCACAGCCTTATGACTTATGGTTATCAACAGTGTCACTCTTTTAGGTCTGAACATTTAAGTATTTTTTGGTTGTGAAGCTAGGCATGTAAAGCTAGTTCATGCTATGTGGGGTATACAGTGAATACTGACTAATGGGCAAATTCTCCAGAATAATACATTCTCCATGCTTTAATTTCAGTAGAAATAACTTGCATGAAAATGGTGATCACTTCTATATGGGATTTGAGTATTGTCTTTGGCAATCTTGAATAGCTTGATGTGGTTATTCAGCAAATAACTATATATTGGGCAAATTCTCCTTCCAGATCAGGCAAATTCTCCTTCTAAATCTGCATGCTTGGTCTACACCAGGGGTTCTCAAACTTTATTGCACTGCGACCCCCTTCTGGCAACAAAAATTACTACATGTCCCCAGGAAGGGGGACTGATGTCCGAGCGCGCCCGAGCCCCATCCCCAGGGTGGGGGAGCCTAAGCCCAAGCCACACCACCCCAGGAGTTGTGGACCAAAGCCAGAGCCCAAGGGCTTCAGTCCCAGGCAGGGGGCCTGTGATAAATGAAAGGGGGAGGGGTATAGACAGCCAGCCAGCCAGTTAGCTATAAAATCCCTTTTAGTAGTTGTTCTCTACTTGCTTTACCTGTAAAGGGTTAAAAAGTCTCCCTGCATAGGTGAAAGGAAGGGAGTGGGCACCTGACCAAAAGAGCCAATGGGAAGGCTAGAACTTTTTAAAATTGGAAAAAAACTTCCTCTTTGTCTGTCTGTCTTGTTCTCGGGGAGAAGCAGCTACAGGCCTGTAGCTATGCTGTAAAAGCTTGGGTCAGGTATGAAAAATCATCAAATCACAGCTAGAAACGACTAATTTGAAACCTCAAATATGTAAGTGGATCAGGAAATGTCTAGGAAGACACAGTTAGATTTATTTCTTTTTATTTCTTTATGACTTGTGGATCCCTCTGTGCTAACCCCAAATGCTTTTGTTTTGCTTGTAACCTTTAAGCTGGACCTCAAGAAAGTTATTTTGATGCCCAATCCTTATAAATGGTTCTTTTTAAAATCTAGCAATAGTCTGAGTTTTCAGATGTATTTTCTTTCTTTTTGGTTTTAATAAAATTTACCTTTTTTAAGAACAGGATTGGATTTTTGTGTCTTAAGAGGTTTGTGCACATTTTGTTTAATTAGCTGGTGGCAACAACTGATTTCCTGTGTTTTTCTTTCTTAGCTCTTCCCCGGAGTAGGGGTACCCCACAGGAAGGAATTCCCAAGTGCGCCTTCCTGGCTTTTCAAAGGGGTTTTTGCACTGGGGTGCATCTACCCATCCAAGGTCAGAGAAAAGCTGTGACCTTGGGAGTTTAATACAAGCCTGGAGTGGCCAGTATTAATTTTTAGAATCCTTGCGGGCCCCCACCTTCTGCACTCAAAGTGCCAGAGTGGGGAATCAGCCTTGACAGGGCCTGTAACCTGAGCCCCAATACCAGGGCTGAAGCCCTCAGGCTTCAGCTTCTGCCACGGGTGGTGGGGCTTGGGCTGGGGCTTGGGCCCCAGCAAGTCTAAGCCAGCCTTGGCAACCCCATTTTAATTGGGGTCCCGACCCACAATTTGAGAACTGCTGGTCTACACTACCAGTTTACATTGGTACATTTACGTTGCTCAGGGGTATGGAAAATCCACACACCTGAGCGACGTAGTTATGCTGACCTAACTCCTGGTGTAGACAGCGCTATGTTGATGGGAGGGCTTCTCCTGTTGACATAGCTACCACCTCTCGGGGAGGTGGAATGCCTTCGCTAATGGGAGAAGCTCTCCCGTTGGCGTAGACAATGTCTTCGCTTACAGCACTTCACTGCAGCACTGTAAGAGTAGGCAAGTCCTTAATCTCTGATATTCAGCTCTAATTCCCTGTGTGAAAGAGTATGTCTACACTTCCCAAGTTACAGTGCGGTCACGGCTGCGCTGTGACTTGGCAGTGTAGACACGCTTTATCGCCGGGGGAGAGCTCTCCCCCGGCGATAAAAAAAAATAACCACCCTGAACGAGGGGTGGTAGCTTTATCTCCAGGAGCACGGCTCCCGGCAATAAAATGCTTTCTATACTGGTGCTTTTCAGCGCTAAAACTTTTGTCGCTTGGGGGTGTTTTTTCACACCCCTGAATGACTAAAATTTTAGCACTGAAAGTGGCAGTGTAGACACAGCCTAAGAGTAGAACAGTCAGTCTTTTTTTTTTTTTTTTTTTTTCCTGGCTGTGACGAGAATTTAACCTTTAGTTTGTAGTATTAATGATCTTTTGTATTCTGTGCCTGTAGATGAAAATGAGTTCGGTTTATGTAAATAGTGCAAATGACAGTGTTTGTCTCAAAGAAACTCTAACAACATAAATTTGAATGAAACTCTGTGGGATAAAGGAGAAAGGAACGAAATGAAACATAATATCAACAAACAAGGAACTTTCAATGTCTGCCAGAAACTGAGTAAACAAAATAAGTTGTTTTCCTTGGTCTGGTTTAATGTTAGAGGAAGAAACACCTTTGGTGTCTGTAGGCTCAGAACTTAAAGGAAAACTCTCCAATAGTTTAGGGGCAAAACTTAGCTTTGTTCAAATGTTTAATATTACTAGTGGTATATTGATGACATTTTGAATGAAAACTTCATTTTCCCTCGCAGTTTGCAAACTAGCTATTACAGCATTGTGTTAGTGCATGAGAACTAGACATGTAGTGAAATTTGTCACTCCATTTTCATCCAGTCTTAGAACAGTGCAAACATTAAGTAACAAGCAGCAAAAAGTTAAAATTCAGGTTACATGTTATGTAAATGGCACCAGAAATGTTTGTTTTAGTACAATGTAAGGTACTGGCATATATATCTAGTTGTGATCCAGGTTACCTTCAAACAGTTCTCCAGCTCACTCTTTTGCTTGTCCTTGCTAGTGCGTGTCCCATCTGGGGCTGTCATTTAGGGTATGTCTACACTACGAAATCAGGTCGATTTTATAGAAGGCGATTTTTTAGAAATCGATTTGATACAGTAGATAGTGAGCTCCTGGGGACAGGCACTGCCTTTGTTTTGTATCTTGCATTCTGCTGAGTACATTGTTGGTCTTTTAAATAATAACAAATGCAAGTAAGAATACTGTAAAAAGAAAATCTGTCAATGTCCCTTGAAATTTGACTTCTTTCTCATATCTCTGTGCGCAAAGTCCTATAAATCTTGTAAATTACTAAACATTTTTAAATTTCATGGCTATAATACATCCTACTGTAACCAAATGTACTTGTGGGGTGGAAGCATTTAGTAAGGAAAAAGGATTTAGATTCAAGTTTTCACAGGAACTGTGATAGAGCAAAAAAATTAACAATTTTTTAATGTGAGACACCTATAGTCTTGGCAAAAAAAAGCCTCTGTATCTTAACTTTATTTGTTCAGATTTAGTAGATTACACTTCTTATCTGTTTGTTCTGTGTTTATTTTTATTAATATTCTAATGCGTAGGTGTCCTGGATCACTGCTGAGCTAGAGGCAATTAACCTTTATATAGTCTTGGCATAGTCTTGATAGTCTCCACTGCTACTGACTTTTTTTTATTTTAACTTTCTGTGCAAGTGAGCTACTAAATGTTTTGAGAGGGTGAAACATAATGAGTGTGAACTGTCCCAGTTTCCATGGTAGCAGGGGGAAATGGTAGTGGTTCAGGGAGAGGATTTTTTTCTGTTGGCTATTTTGTATGTTTTTATTCTGCAGTTCTTGGTTGTGATTGGCCAACATCTTTCCCACCCCAGCCCCCCACTCTGACACCGGAACAGCTCAAGGTCAAGAATCTGGCTGTTAAAGGAAACTGTTTTGTTTTGTGGGATTGCATTAAGATTAATGGAGCTTAAACTAACCAGGATAGGCAGATCGTTCTGCTGAGATTGTTAAACACATGCACACTTTTTAGCTGATGAGTTTTTCTTGGTTCTTTAGAGATGGAAATCAGTTTTTAGTACTCTTAAATGAATTGGTGGCTGCAATGTATTCCATAGAAATCCTATACATTTACAGCAGTAGTGTAAAGTATCGTGTATTCAGAGCAGCAATCAAAATGATTTAAAAAAAACGAGGAGTCCTTGTGTCACCTTAGAGACTAACACATTTATTTGGGCATAAGCTTTTGTGGGTAAAAAACCCACTTCGTGGGCTAGAACCCAAGTGGGTACTAGCCCATGAAAGCTTATGCCCAAATACATTTGTTAGTCTCTAAGGTGCCACAAGGACTCCTCATTGTCTTTGCTGATACAGACTAACACGGCTACCACTCTGAAACCTGTCAAAATGATTTAATAACTTAGAAGGTGATTAAGAACAATATTTAAAACATTATGCCATTCCACAAAGTCGATAACACATTCTCACCTTAAAAAATGTGTTCTGTTCGTGTATCTGAGTGGAGAGGAGGAAGACAGAAGAAGGCAGAAATAAAGGCACAGAGCATGACAATTTAAGTGCATAGAAGCAGATGGAGGGTGTTGTGTGACTCTATACAAGGAGATATTGACAAGATGGAAATTATTCAGTTGAGAGAGAAGATATGATAGCTGTGGCAAGATGATACAGAGAAGGCCAGTGGAGCCCTCTTCTTTGAGTCTATCCATAATGAAGCTGATGTTAATGTTTTGAAGCCTTATAAGCATTTTGGATTTGGTTGGTTGGTTATGCACAAACTGTGCCTGTTCTAGGGCATGTTGGTATCCAAGAATGTAAGAGCAAACTGTGAAGACATGACTGCTGAGCCCCTCCAGGTAGAGAGTGGAGAAGTGATTTGAACTGTGTTTTTTTTGTCTTGTAAATCATTCAGGCAGAGAACTAGACTTCGGATCCCTAGGCTCCAAATAATCAGATGCTCAGATGGAACTTGACCAGAACTCAGCCAGCCAGTCCTCCCCATGGACATAGCTATCTCTACCTCTGGCTTCCCCAGTTTCTCGAGGATGAATCCCAGAGCTCTCACTTACTTTTAAGGGACGTCCTTTATGTTGGTAACTAATTTCCCGCATCCCTTATCAAATCACTGCACTTAGTCCCCTTTTCCAACAATAAAAGTAAAAAAAGTCTGCATGCAATGTTCCAATTTTGTGTTGCACAATGTCGATGGTAAGATGGAAAAAGAATCGGTCTCCTGACTCCCAGTCCAGTACCCTATCTGCTCCAACACACTGCCTCTTCACAATGTTTTCACTGAAGTACTCCTGATTACAATACTGAAACACAACACAGGCAGAGTTAAAAACGCGGTGCCTTACATTTCTTCTGAGGTTGTGAACATCATATAGCTCTTACTGTACACTTGAAAATAATAATTGGACCTCTCCCCATTCTCACTAATGTGAGGGAATAAAATGCTTGTACTGAATTTAGTATATGCAGACAGCGTTAGTCCTACTGATGGTAGAAACTTGCAGCACAGTTTAACTTGGCATCTTATAGGTGAGTGAAGAAAATCTTTTTCGTGAGCGTTGATAATCTTAGTAACTTCAGCCACTTCGAAAAAAGTCAGTGCCTCAGAAACTTGTCTGACTTTGCCCTGACACTCCTGGGTAGCCCAGACTTTTTTCCTTCTTTTTTTAGTCCTGTCAAAGGTCATTGTGTTCAGCAGAGTTGTAATTTTCAGCAGAAATACATGAGGGTAGAAGGAGAGAAGCTCTCTTTGTCTGGCTTTCTGCCCAGTTCTCAGAAAACCTCATTTTCCTCAACCAGTTTGAAATGTTCCATAGTCACCTTTGGTGGAGGCATGGCTGCAGCTGCTGTCTCCACTCCAAGAACCACAGCTGTGACATAAATATTCACAGGGTTTGGATAAACCAGATTGTCCAGGGCAAATAGAAATTCTGGCCAGGTGAGTGGGCTGAGTGGTAGAGTGGGGAGCTGCCGACTCCTTCCTTGAAGGGAAGAGGGAAGCATGGAATGGCACAGCCCAAGTTTTGCTTGTTCTTTCTTACGAGGGGCATGTGGAAGACAGGGAGCAAATTTGTCCAGGCAGTGGCACTTTGCTTTTCAGGAAGAGAAGGTGGACCTGAGTTGCTATTTCTGTTCAGTGAAGGGGTTTGAGGGTGGAGCTGGGGCTGAGTGTCCCAGAACCACTTCCCATTTCATCAAGTGGGAAGGTAGTGTGAATGGCGACAGAGATGGAGGACATACTTGAAAACAAGCAGTGGATTCAAGCATATGTTTGTTTGGTCCAGGGGCTGGGGGAAGTTTTAACTGCACTTTTATTGCTCTTATTTTCATATGGGAGGAGGCACCTATGTTCTATTCCTCTTTCTTTGCTGCTCCCTTGCACATGCTTCTCTGTCTCTTAGGGTAGCCTACACAGGAGTCGGCAAGTGTAATTGCAGCACGTGTAGACCTACCCGAGCTAGCTTTGACTTAGCTAGATTAATGCTAGCTCCAGTAACAACTGCAGTCAGCTGCACAGGCTAGCCTTACCTGTTCAGGACTCTGGGTACATACCAGAGCAGCCGGCTTCACTGCGGTTGTTCGAACTACCTTCGATCTAGCTAGCTCGGATATGTCACGTGCTATAATCATGTCACCCAGTTGCAGTGTAGACATATGCTTAGTTTCCTCCTCCTCTGCTTCCTGGACATGCTGGCAAATCATTTGGTCCTTTCTTCCCTTGAACGTATTGCTCAGTTGCCTCCTTTCATTTCCCTTTTCTCCTGCCAGTGGCGACACCTAGCAGGCTCCTCCATTGGCTGCTTTTTGCAGTGAGGCATGCTGGGCAAGTATAGAAATTGAAAATGGAGCGAGCCAGCACCACGTGAGTAGTCAGCTCAACATGTCATACTTGCAAGGGTTCCAGAGATCTTTAGTGGTCCATGACCTGTATCTTGGTGCTAAACTTCTTAAAAGTTCCACAGGGTGAAACATGGCAATTGTTTGAATTTTTTATGTATAACATATAAAAATTTCAATCTTTCACAATGATTTTATATATCTGTATTTATAGATCATTTTGTATATATAATTGTCTAATAATAATAGTATATAGCCCTTATGTAGCACTTTTCATCCGTAAATCTCAAAGTGCTTTACAAAGAGAGGTAAGCAAAACAAAATTGGTATGTTGTATCCATAACATGCTTTCC
This sequence comes from Terrapene triunguis, assembly GCF_002925995.2. Taxonomy (NCBI): domain Eukaryota; kingdom Metazoa; phylum Chordata; order Testudines; family Emydidae; genus Terrapene; species Terrapene triunguis. The sequence goes on from NW_020664373.1 coordinate 5,307,255, forward strand.
ACATGCTAATTTATAGCTCCCAGGTTTTTGGGGGCTTCTAAAGCATAATCCCTGGCTTTTGTTTTCCCTTGATTCCGCATACCAGCTGAGAAGTATGAAGCTGATGTACCTCTTCTGTTTAATTAAGTTGATCCATTCAGATATAATAATCTATCAGAAGCAACCTACTATTACCTAGATCAGGCCTGACTGGCAAATGTTTGATTAACTAGGATCAGTACTGTTGATTGCAACTGACCATATTTTGGATCTTGCTGATGCGGTGGTAGAGTTGGGTGGTTATGCCTTGGAAGAAGACGTTCTAGTTTTGGGGATCAATATATAAATAAATGTGAAGAAAAAGTGATTGAATCACTGCTAAGACATTATTCTGTCTACTAGTGGTGATTCAGTCACTTGTTCTCTTAACATGTGTTTCCAAATGCTTTGAGGTCTTTGCAAAACATAACAGAGACACTTGCATTTATGGCTATTTTTTACTGCTGTAGTATCTAGGAATCCTCATCTATTTTTTTTTCTCTACAGAAGACAAATGATGGACCTGAGGGGGTCTGAGGCAAAGACCAACAGTTGGGGTTGGTCTTGCAGCTGGATTTTTCCACAGAAAGTAAATCAAATCTCTCTGAATTTGCACAGGAATGTTCACCTTACATTCCACAGGCCGAGTCAATTTATCGCAAGGGCTCTGGGATACATTTTTCTCTCTTCCTTTTTAAATGTCTTTGGTGATGGAAAAAGGGAGGGGGATAGGGTGGAAAGAGATCTGGAATTTTGCATCCAGTGGTGCCAGGAATCATCAAGGAATGTTTAAGCAGTGCCTCTTGTGATTGCGTTCAGTCTATTGGAAAAGCAGTATGTGCCATCTGGCTTAGATTTTGACTTAATTAAATGCATGCAGCCGTTTTTAACAGTTCAACTGCAATTCAGCCGTCTTGACATTTATAAAGAACTGGAGTTTGGTTATTGTTTGGGAAGCTGCAATATATTCACCTAATTTATTTTGTTTGGTTCCCTTTTGATATGGTCAGTGTAGTTTGCTGATACATTTGAGTGTTTCCTTTTAAATGTTCTTTTAGAGTTGCTGACTTGGCTCCTGGAAGTTGAATTTAATATTCTTCTGTTCTAGATATTAGATTTTTTTTAACTGCAGTTTTGTTTTGTTGTGGTTGTTTGTTTGTTTGTTTTTTTAGGTAGCAAGGAGTTTTAATTCCAGTCAGTTTATTTATCTAGGGATCAGGCAGGCTTCTGTTTTGGAAGAATGTGATTGCCCTATTCAGAGATTTTGTATCAAATAAGATTTCAGCTATAAGTGAGGAAAAATGCTTTCTTTGCTACTAGCTAGAGTCCTCTTAGTACAAAAAAGAGCAAATATAGGAACAGGTTTTTGATGTGTAATGCAGTCAGAGTGGCATGGGTCTGTTCTCTAATTCTCTCATGTATTGCTTCATCTTGCACCATGAGGCTTGTGCTGACTCCCCTGCACAAATGAAAGATGCTGGCAAATATCTCTACAAATTCCTAAATAGTAAATTCAAAACATGTTTGCGGATTATTTTTGTCTTCAGCATATTCTTTTACAGCCCTGCTCAGGTGCTAATTGTCATGACTTTGACTGCCTTTGTCACCTCACTTTTTTAAAGTTTCTTTTTCAATTCTAAAACAAGGATTACACCTCTGTATCTAGTGCATGTTAAGGTGTTACTTTGACTAGGGCTGGTCCAAGCCACCCTGTTCACCTATTTTTCTAGTACTAGGGGTCACCTTGTGACTCTGACAAGGACACAATGGTAAGAATGTACAACACATTGTGACATGCTTTTAAAAAACCACACCAAACTGCTCCTGAGTTAGTTCTTTTAGTAGTTTAGAAGCGTGTGTGTGTTTTGTTCCTTTCTGTTCGCACATGCAGGATTTACCCTAGTAGCATCCATTTCTGTCAATGGGAGGTAGGTATTCAAATCCTCCTGAACTGTTGAGAAAATAGAGGCTGATATTTAAGCATAAATGAATATCTGTCCTTATTTATCATAGTCCTAAATTGCAATAGATCTTTTAGTTTAGATGCTTTTTAAAAATCTTTCTAAATTCCTTTCTTTTTTAATTTATTTTTAGTAAGTTGTTCTTGGACACCTATTGTATGTATAGCTGCCACCTATTGTATGTATGGGACTGTAAAGCAACCATTATGAACAATCGGTTTACTCAGACCTCTCTAACTGATTTGTTCAGTACGGTGTCCAGATCCCTCCCTTCCCATTTTTTAACAGCTGAGATGCACACTCAGATTAAGATTTGATATTTCACTTGTCAAATGACTCGTATTTTTTCTCTGTCTGAAGAGCCTTCACCCAGAAGAATTTATGGTGCCCGTGTTACGCAGGCTGCAGTAAATGAGCTTTGTTCAGCAGGTGAGCTTTGAAGTCTCACTTTCTTGTCCCCTTCATTTTTTGTGAATTTAGCACTGGTTACTGGTCCTCTCTCTGAACAGGAGTGGCATGTAGAGAAGCATTGCAAGCTTCCCCATGCTACCCTGCCTGTGTGCCTCAGCCGTGACCTGCAGGGTCCCCCTTCTAGGGGTGAGAGAGAACAATAGCTCAGCTTCTGTGCCTGTTGGATTCTTGTCTTCTGCGTTCAGACTGCTAACGAAGATCGCAATTAGTGTCACTTGTGATGGAGTTTTTTGTGATATAGACACTTGTCCATTGGGAACTGACTGAGATAACCAAACAAGGTCTTCCTCCTACTAGCTAAAGCCCAGGGCCGCCTAGAGGATTCAGGGGGCCCTGGGGCAAAGCAATTTCGGGGGCCCCTTCCATTAAAAAAAAGTTGCAATACTATAGTAACATGTATTTGGAAATGTAAAAAATAACCAGTGAAATACATTCAAAAATTAATTTTTAATAATTTGAAAATACACGAAATACATTATTTAAAAAAATTAAATGCTTTAATGGTATGTATACATTTGCAATTACATAATGGGCTGTCGCTGGGTGATGGTTGGTACCAATGGGCTGTCGCTGCCTGGGGGTGGCGCTGCTGTTGCCCAGGGCTGGGTGGGGAGCTAGGCTCTGGGTCAGCGGGTGCCCGGCTCCCAGAGGCTGGGCTCGGAGCTAGGGGTCAGGGCTGTGGGGGGATGGGGTCGGGGGGTGCCCGGCTCAGAGGTGCTGGGCTCGGAGCTGGGGATCAGGGCTGTGGGGGGAGTGGGGTCAGAGGGGCTGGGCTCGGAGCTGGGGGTCAGGGCTGTGGGGAGGTGGGGTCGGGGGGGTGTCCGGCTCAGAGTGGCTTACCATGCTGCTTACTCCCGCCTCCCCGCTCTCCCGGAGCCTCAGTGCGCCGCGTCCAGGAGCGGCCTTGGACAGTGCTGCAGCGGCGTGGATCCACGGGACCTGAGCTCCCGCCGCTCGGCCCGGAGCTCGGAGCCCCGCCCCCTTACCACGTGGCTCTGAGCGGGAGGAGCTCAGGCCACGCCGCCGCAGCGCTGTCCAGAGCCGCTCCTAGACGTGGCGTGCTGAGGCACCGGGGGATTCATAGATTCTAGGACTGGAAGGGACCTCGAGAGGTCATCGAGTCCAGTCCCCTGCCCTCATGGCAGGACCAAATACTGTCTAGACCATCCCTGATAGACATTTATCTAACCTACTCTTAAATATCTCCAGAGATGGAGATTCCACAACCTCCCTAGGCAATTTATTCCAGTGTTTAACCACCCTGACAGTTAGGAACTTTTTCCTAATGTCCAACCTAGACCTCCCTTGCTGCAGTTTAAGCCCATTGCTTCTTGTTCTATCCTCAGAGGCTAAAGTGAACAAGCTTTCTCCCTCCTCCTTATGACACCCTTTTAGATACCTGAAAACTGCTATCATGTCCCCTCTCAGTCTTCTCTTTTCCAAACTAAACAAACCCAATTCTTTCAGCCTTCCTTCATAGGTCATGTTCTCAAGGCCTTTAGTCATTCTTGTTGCTCTTCTCTGGACCCTTTCCAATTTCTCCACATCTTTCTTGAAATGCGGTGCCCAGAACTGGACACAATACTCCAGTTGGGGGAAGGCGAAGGCGGAGGCAGGGGTGGGAGTGAGCCTCCGACATTCTCGTGGGGGCCCCTGTGGGGCCTGGGGCAAATTGCCCCATTTGCCCCCCTCTTTCCTCCTCCCCCCCCCCCCCCCGGGTGGCCCTGCTAAAGCCTAAATCATATAGCTCTAGTTTACTTGAACCAACAGCTGTGGCAATTGGGAATGATGGGATTGGAAGTGCTGATTGTCCATCCCTAGGTATAATCCTAAAAGGCTGGGAGGTTTGTGTCTGTCCAGAGCTTGGGACTCTCTGGAATATTTTTCCATATTTAATTTACCTGCACATTCTCCATGGCAAAGTTCAAGGCTTTTGTTTGTTTATTTCCTTCTTAGTTTGTTGTAATTTGAGGGTAGGAAGCTGTGATTTTTGTCTTTCTCTGGCATGTGCTCTTTGTATCAGATTATTTCCTTTGAATAGTTCAGTGGTTTTGGGGCATATGCACCTATGCAGTTGAGTACATTGTTATTGTATTGTGTATATATTACTTTGAAAACCATGCTTCCAGCATTTCATGAGAGCATTTATTCAGTATTTTACTCATTTATTTTCGTTCATTTTCTATTTTTGTGGATGGTGGGTCCTTCAGACATTAAAATGGACACACTTTCCCCTACCCCAAGTAGGTGGGCTTGATTCTGGAAACCAAGTTGTCCTATGAGAGTCCCTGGACTTTTCATCCACGTATCTGTTCTAGATCATTATCTCTTTAGCATTGATTGCCTATGCCTCATCTCCTAAATGGGCACACAAAATGTCACTATGGGCCCCTAGGATGCACCCTGGGCACAGTGCTATCCCACACTAACCTACTGCCAGTGGATAGGTGTTACATCTGTGTAACTCCCAGCGAAGGCCATCAGACTTTCAAAGTGGCAGGTGGGCACACAGTTTTGGTGGGGGTCAAAGAGGTGTGCACAGGGGGTTATGCCTGATAGAGAAGGAGAAAGCTGCCTTCTCCTGCTGCCTCCTACCCTGCCACAGTGTGGTACTTGATCCTGCATACAGGAGATGATTGGTTGGAGAATATGAGCCTGGAGGAAGCTCCCTGGGGAGGTATAGTGAGCTCGAGTATGTGGTATCCTATGTGAAATAATTTCTTGCTGGTACGCTGCACTCGTGGGAGGGACATAAAGGGGGGGGGGCACATGACCTCACCACGTGACTCCTCCTTGCCCCCAGCCTGGGCCCCTGTGCTCTCCCCGTCCCCTCCCCATGATCCACATCCATCCCACGTTACCTTGGGGAGAGGGGCCTTTATCCTCCTTCAGCTGCGCTGGAGACTTCTGCTGTACAGATCCCAGGCAGGAGGACTCAGGAGATGCAGCTGCACGGAAGGGCTGGGGGCGGGCTCCTCCTCGGTCTTTCCAGTACGCCGTACCTTCTATAAATATCTTACTGGTACAGTGTACCGGACTGTACCACCGTACTTGCACCACTGCCTGCCACACTGTCAGCTTCACCAGCACAGCTGGCCAGGGGCAATTTTATGTGCCCTTTCCTGCTGGGGCTTACAAAAACTGGAGTAAAACATTGGGGCATTGTGGTGGGTGTCTGAGTGAGTGTGTTGTAACTGACACTGGGACATGCTCTGAAACCTGGACATTCCCGGTGTTCATGGAGTGTATTTCCTTTGTATACCACCAATGTCCATATAGAAATTGTTTCATGGTTAAATGAGTTGATATTGTGGGTACCCATAGGTTTTGAAAAGGATGGGCTAGACCATAGCTGATGTAAATTGTCATAGGTCATTGGTTTCGGTGTAGCTATGTTGAATTACATCAGCTGATGATCTGGCCTGCTATGTTTAGCTGTGTGCTGTTTCTGGAGTGTACACCCACCCAGACACCCACCCACACCCTTCCTCTTCTTTTTAGAGGTGACTTAGTAGAAGTGGCTTTGTGACACTACTATTCATCTACTCTGAGAATTCACTGTCTCTGAATGCTTTGCATGGTCTAGTTATGAAGCATCCAGTACACCACTCTGCTTTTCACCAGCTGAGTCTGTGTGGTCTGTCTGTCCCAGGAAATTAACTTTTCTAAAAATGTGCACATTTTCAATAGAGGATAGTGCTTCCTGCTGCCTGTTTCTGGATTTCATTTCACTTGTTTGGTGAATTGTGTAGCTTTCCCGTGGTGCTTAACTTGCAATTGGAGCTGCAGTCTCCCAGGTGCTTAAATTTCCTGCTTTTACAAATGCACTCAGATAAGACACTGATGAGTGAAACTAGGCTTTCTCTGTATAGAACAGATGCCTCAAGGTGTACTTCTAATGCTTTTTCCTAGTGAGAATGGAAAAAACCTTGAAAACATCCCTTTTATGCATTTCAGGGGGTAATTAGTATTAGTACTTTGCTAATGACATTATGTATGTATGTGTATTATATAGTAGCACTGCCTGTAGAGGACGTCTGATGCATCCCCTTATAAAACCTGATCCCAGTTGCTGATAACTTTGCCATACTTCAACCGTTCAGGCTGAAACTTTCCATATTGCGTGTCTGCCCGAATCTCGGCTAAAACGGTTCAGCCGTTTCCAAGAACGAGGCTAGGGGAACAGTAAGTTTTGCCAATGTCTGACACCTTTTCTGATAACCTTTACTTTGAACACCTCTAGTGTTCCATGCTTTAGAGCCGGCTCTTGAAATCTGTCAGGGCCTTTTTGCCTTCCCAATGAAAATCCACGCAAATCTGGCCAAGCCCCATGAAATTCTTTTTATATTTTTAGTGTTTTTCATGTTATTTTTGGAGAACTTCATTTTATTTCATTTATCCCGCCTGATATAGACCTGGGGAGTCCAGGTGGAGGTCTGGAGGATGAGCCTGTCCCAGTCTGGTGAGGATGGCAGGCCCCGTGGGAGATGCGCTGCAGAACAAGCACTGCACTAATCCTTCATTGGCAGCTCCTGTCCCGCAGGGCTGGGCCCAGCTCCCACTCCGCACATTGTGACCTGGCGCACAGGGTTGGAGCACCATTCAGGTTTGGCCTGGTCACCCCTCTGTCGTCATGACATCATGAGAGGTGCTATGACTCTGTGTGCCAGGGATTTTTTTTTTTTTCATTTAAAACATTGTTTTTTGTTTAATTTTGTGTCATTTTGCATTTGTGAAAAACCTGGGGCTCTAGCCTGTGAAAAACAGCAGTTTCCACATGCTCAGTAAAGACTTCTTAGATTTCGAAGAAGTCTTTTGGCACTGGTCATGCTCCAGTCCAGAGTTGAGCTGGACTTTCCTTGCAACTGCAATGCTGGGCTGCTGTGGGCTGCACCGGGTCCAAGTGCTTAATCTGCGAGCATGGAGATTGTTTTTCCTGGGCTCTCAGTGCCCCCTCTGCTAGGCCCAAACAACTTGGAGGAGGAAGCCGCTTGATGAGAATGCAGAGGGGACAAGATCTGGACCTGCAGGGTGGGGTGGAGGGAGAGTAGATTGTAGGGGAATAGGAGTCTGGGGTGGGGGAGAGGGAAACTGGGGAGTTTGTGCAAATGCACGGGGGGGCAAGGTAAGGTTGCAAAGGCCATCTGATTTGCAATCTTAATGTTCTTTTAGCACAGATTTGTTTGTGTGTGTGTGTGTGTGTGTGTGTGTGTAAAACACAAATACACATACACACAATATAATAATCAGAAAAGTATAAACGTAGTGGAAATAGTTACACTCACCCTGACATCTTCCTAAGAACAGCCACATTTCTAATGTTGATTTGAAATAGAGATTTCTAAAGCAGCATACTCTGTCCAAGTAAGCCAAAGAATGTTTATATAGGACCGCAGGAAACTTGGGGCTTGACTCTCAAAAACAAGCAGTCCTTCCCCCTGTTGCGCCTCCCCCTCAACTCTTCTAGGATCAGTGATGTGCTTATTAGAGTAATACATTTTATCCACATACCACAAAGGGTTTCTCTATGACTGGAATTGAGAGAGTCTGTCCAGAGAAATATAGATACACTTTATAAACAGTTACCCAATTTCCTGCTAATGACTTTTTTTTCCTCTGTGAAAGAATTCATTTGAATGCTACACTGTGTAATTGTTAGAAGTCACTGAAAAAATGCTGATTGTTTGTTTTACACAGGAAACTTTACCCCCGAAACTGAATATCAAAAGCTTTTTGGTTTTGGTAGGGTTACCATATTTAAAAAATAAAAAAGGACACTCCACGGGGCCCTGGCCCCGCCCTAACTCCGCCCCCTCCCCTGAGCGCCCGCATTCCCCCTCCTCCCTCCCAGCCACGCGAAAAGGGCTGCCCAAGCGCTACTGGCTTCATGGTTTGCCGGGCAGCCCCCAGACCCTGCGCCCCCAGCCGGCGCTTCCCCAGCACACCTGAAGCCTGGGAGGAGAAGCGCCCAGCCGGGGGCGTAGGGTCTGGAGGCTGCCCAGCAAACAGTGAAGCCGGTAGCGCTCGGGCTTCGGGCAGCCCCCATGCCTCCGGAGCCTGCTCCCCCGGCCGGGCACTTCCCCTCCCGGGCTCCGGCGGCTGCTGTGCTCCCTGAACTCCTGGGCTCTGTAAGCGCCGAGCTGCCTGAGCGCTACTGGCTTCGGGCAGCCCCCATGCCTCTGGACCCTGTGCCCCCGGAGCCCGGGAGGGGAAGTGCCCGGCTGGCGGCGCAGGGTCTGGAAGCATGGAGGCAGCCCGAAGACAGTAGCGCTCGGGCAGCTCGGCTCTTACAGAGCCCAGGAGTCAGGGAGCACAGCAGCCCCCGGCGCCTGCTCTAAGGTAAGCCAGGGAGTATTTTTCCTGGACATTTTCGGCTTTTTGGAAATTCCCCCTGGACGGGGGTTTGAGTACCAAAAAGCCGGACATGTCTGGGAAAAACCGGACGTATGGTAACCCTAGTTTTGGAAAACAAGAAACCAAAATTTTCATTTTTTTTCGTTTTCCTTTTCTCTGCTTTTTCTCCACCCACCCCTTTTCCAGCAGCAAAATAGGAAAAGAGAGGAGGATAATTTTTTTTTTATTTTTTTCATTGAAAAATAGATTGTTTTTTCTGCAAAAATCCTTCATTTTGAAAATAAGCCCTTTTTCTATTGAAATATTTTCAAAAGAAAATTTTCAACCAGCTCTAGTAACTACATTTTGGTAGTTGCTGAGTTTTTAAATGATGGAGAGTACATGGATTTTAAGGCAATGGATATCCTACAAAAAGCAAACTTCAAGTGAACCTCTATTTCAAGTGAAAAGCCAGATCCAGCATAGGTGTGCCACTGTAAATCTAGAACAAGAATTTCAGTGTAGACTTTTCAGCTGGAGTCATGGGTGTGTGACAAAGCAAGCTATCAAGAAGATCAAGAAGGAAAAGATCTCTGGGGGAAAAAGGCAATACTTAATAACAAGCTAGATTTGTTCTTCCGTGTTATGCCGAAGCTCTAGACCTGAGAGAAGGGCGGTAAAGGGTTCCCCTTTCCTTAGTCTGAATAGACCAGGGTAATCTAGTTTCTGGTGTTGGAAAAGATGAGGAAACAGGTGCTGGGAATGCTGCATGCAAAGTAGGCTTGAGCCACTGGAAAGAGAAGAGGAAATCATATAAGGCTGTCAGCAATTTTTCTGACAAAATGGCGGAACAAGGTTCTGGCTGGCATTTTCTTGGCAGTGTATGACATACTAGGCAAGAAGAGGAGTCTGTGTCCTTTTTTGTTTTTTTGTTAAATGTAGGCTGTTCCCAGACAATGCCTGATAGGGCAGCCCTGAAAGAGGAGGGTGCTGCCTGTTGGAATGAGAAAGTCCCTGGAGAGTAAAGCCTGTACAGAGCTCCTGTAAGGGAGTGCAGGAACATTTTTGGGTGACTTTACTGTTATATTGAAGAAACTGGTGTCTTATTTCACAGAGCACTTTGAGGAACTGGTCTCTGTGGTACCTGTTTTATGAGATAATAAACACCCGCCTGTTACTAAAAACAAGAAAACCTCTGACCACCTCTACTTCTGGCTGGGATGTGCAGGGGCATCCTGATACACTGACCTGCTGATGACAGGATGTTAATGACTTTACTTCCTTGCTTTACTAGCTCAGTGACAGGTGTGGACAGGCAGGAAGGGATGATTTAAAAAAAAAATCAATGTGTTTAAAAGCACAAGTGCTTGAGGCCTAAAAAGGCACCAGGAAATGTAAATTGTCTAGGTAGTCAGTGTGCTGGCACTTCAGCTTATTCAGTTAATCAACAGTGTTCTTTTGTTATTCCTTCCATATGTCTGTCTTCTCCACATGTTGTTTGCCATTATATGTGCACATTGCAAATACTTTGTGTACAGTGCTTAGGACAGTGGAGCCTGATCCCCCTAGGCTGTACTATGATAGAAATAAATAACAATATGGGCAGAAGGCATCTCAATTCTTGGTATCTGCAAGGCACTCAACAGTACAGTAAAGGTTCTAGACCAGGGGTAGGCAACCTATGGCACGCGTGCCAAAGGCGGCACGTGAGCTGATTTTCAGTGGCACTCACACTGCCCGGGTCCTGGCCACCGGTCCCGGGGGCTCTACATTTTAATTTAATTTTAAATGAAGCTTCTTAAACATTTTAAAAACCTTATTTACTTTACATACAACCATAGTTTAGTTATATATTATAGACTTATAGAAAGAGACCTTCTAAAAACATTAAAATGTATTACTGGCACGCGAAACCTTAAATCAGAGTGAATAAATGAAGACTCGGCACACCACTTCTGAAAGGTTGCCGACCCCTGTTCTAGACTGACAACATCCAAACAGATAAAATATGGGTCTAGCCCTACTAGGAGCTCTGAGCTGAAACAGGTCACTTGAGATATATTGTTCAAATGAGAGAACAAGAGTTGATAATTGGTGCTGTGTGTGTGTGTGTGTGTGTGTGTGTGTGTGTGTGTGTGTGTGTGTGTGTGTGTGAGAGAGAGAGAGAGAGCGCGATATGAATTTTAAGTAAAGGCAGGGTATGACCTTGCTTTCTCCTTAATCTCCTTTGGAATGTATCAGTAAAAGCAATCTGTAATCAAATTCTCTGCACCCTTTGCAGTGCTTTTGATCTGAAACAAAGGGAATGAATTATGTGAAAGTAGCCCTAGTACAGCACGAAATACGCTAACTTATTGCGTAGATTTGGCATGTATTCAAATAGCTCCCTGTGGGGTTAGTTGTAAATTGTGAGTTAAAGGTGGAATGCTTGATAGATTCTAGGTTATTTTATTTGACCTCTTATGTCTTTGGTTTATATATTAATCTTACAATAAAGTATCAGAGCCACTTCAGATATTTTTTTCAACCCAATAGATATGGATGCATGATAAACATTATGTATCTGGACCTAAGTCAGATTAACATAAAACATAAGAATGGCCATACTGGGTCAGACCAAAGGTCCATCTAGCCCAGTATCTTGTCTTCTGACAGTGGCCAATGCCAGGTGCCCCAGAGGGAATGAACAGAGCAGGTAACCACCAAGTGATCCATCCCCTGTCGCCCATTCCCAGCTTCTGGCAAACAGAGGCTAGGGACACCATCTCTGCCCATCCTGGCTAATAGCCATTGGTGAACTTATCTTCCATGAACTTATCTAGTTCTTTTTTGAACCCTATTATAGTCTTGGCCTTCCCAACATCCTCTGGCAAGGAGTTCCACAGGGAGACTGTACGTTGTGTGAAAAAATACTTCCTTTTGTTTGTTCTAAACCTGCTGCCTATTAATTTCATTTGGTGACCCCTAGTTCTTGTGTTATGAGAAGGAGTGAATAACACTTCCTTATTTACTTTCTACACACCAGTCATGATTTTATAGACCTCTATCATATTCCCCCTTAGTCGTCTCTTTTCCAAGCGGAAAAGTCCCAGTCTTATTAATCTCTCCTCATATGGCATCCGTTCCATACCCCTAATCATTTTTGTTGCCCTTTTCTGAACCTTTTCCAATTCCAATATATCTTTTTTGAGATGGGGCAACCACATCTGCATGCAGTATTCAAGATGTGGGTGTACCATGGATTTATATAGAGGCAATATGATATTTCTGTCTTATTATCTATCCCTTTCTTAATGATTCCCAACATTGTGTTTGCTTTTTTGGCTGCCGCTGCACATTGAGTGGATGTTTTCAGAGAACTATTCACAATGACTCCAAGATCTTTTTTGAGTGGTAAGAGAGAGATGCAGTTTGGAAACTGGACAACATCACAATGTTTGTAAGTCTCATTGGTAATGTCACTATCATCTCTTGTGAGTTATATATTTCTTACCTTCCTTAGTCATTCTGCAAGGTATACACTAAAGGCCATTCCTGTTAAATGAGTTGGTGCACTGGAGCTGGACTATATGTGGACAAGAACTGGGTGAATTTTTTTCGGCCTAAACTCTTTTTGGAGAAGAATGCAGATTGAACAACACTGAAATAGCAAATTCATGTGTATTTTGCTGAATTGTTTCAGTTGGGAAAACAAAAGTTGATTTTTGGCCATTTAAAAAACTTTTTGATTGTTTTTAATAAAATTAAGCAATCCGTTAAAGTGGTTGTAATCAAAACATTTTGTTTTGAAAATGTCAACATGAAACATTTTGTTAGACCCAAAAGGAAATACTTTTTACTTGTTGATTTGCCAAAAATTTTAAAACATTTTTGTAATGGTTTGATCTAAATTTTTTTTTCTGATTTTTTGTTTTGGAATTGCCAGCTAACTGAAAAATCAGTTATTTGCACAGATCAAGCCTGAACTCTGGCAACTCATTGTTATAAATAGAGGCTTTAGGTGTAAGTGAACTGCCAGGTTTTTTTTAATAGAAATGTGCTCTGACTTTAAATGTAGTGGAAATGATTTTTGTTGCTGTTGCAAGCCAACACAAAAACTCTAATGTAATGCACTTCAGGTGTGATGCAAAACACATACTTGCGTTATATCAGGCTTTGTGCTATGGCATGAAATTTCCATAGTAGGAGGTTGGTTTGTTTGTTTGTTGGATCTTTTGTTTTATATACTCCTGTGAAGTTTAAAAAAAAATTGAGGTTTTTTTGCATTCCAGTTGTTGGGTTTTTTTTGTTACACTAATTTAACCCAAATAACTTTGAAAGAATTTCCACATGTTTAGGCCCTAAAGATTTAAAATATCAATTGGACATTTAATATTTGAAAGGCAAATAGACGGGTTGCCTTTTCAACTACAGAACTATCCCCTGAAAGATATACCATATCTGATCAGATATTCTGCCATGCTTCCTTCTCCCCAATTACTTTATTGGTTTTGGACATCATCTTCTCTCCTTAGTTCAGTGAGAATGTCAAATAAACCTATGTCAGAGCAATTAGAGTGCACTCCCAAACGTTTTAATGTGTATACAAGAAAATAGAAATATTTCCATTTTAAACCATATGTAAGCTAATATACAAACTGGTCTTTTTTATTTTCATTCTGCTGAATCAGACTTGAGGCCAGAGGTTTTTTGTATGTTTTTGGGACGGGGAAAACGAGTGGTGGTCACGGTGGGGAACTCTTCATTGAGTCTTTGAAATCTGGCAATTTTCAGAGTCTCAGGGATAGAATTACTATTAAAATACTTTTATTATGGTAACACCTAAGGGCCAAGAATGGGTTCCACTGTGCCAGGTACTGAACAATTGCAGTAAGACAATCTCTGTACCTAGGACCTTACATGCTACTATTTTATGACCCATTTGTAGAACAAACTGCATATTTGTAGATCTATAAATATTTCAACACAATTTAGTAACTTATAGATTAGGTTGCTCCTGTCATTAATATAACTTTTATACAAACTGCAGGAAAAAAAAAAACTTCAAAAATCCCTGTGTATGAAAAAAAACAAAATGGAAATAACCAGTTAAGGTAACTTACATCCCATTGCTCTTGCAATTTGTGCATGCTAACAACAAATTATAAGGTAAAATAAACCAATAGCTTAAATGTAAGCACATGCTATCTAGGTGCTTTTTAAAAATGGTGTGGGTATAAGTGCTTGTGTGTATGGGCTGATGAAGAAATGTTGCAGTAGTTCTATCGGTTAAGGAGCTGAACCTCTTTACTTGTATCCTTGCCATGGAAGACACATACTATTTGCTAGATCGCTATCTTTTCTGGCTCAGTGTTGCTTACAGTCTGAAGCCTCCTAACAAACTAAGCTAGCGTAGTGCTCTTTACTAGTTATATAATTGAAAAGCTTCATCCATCAGTTTCTAATCTAGTTAATCATCCTGAAGAAGAAGTCGTTTTCTTTTTCCACTAGAAGAGGAATGAAAGGCTTGAGTGTAAGATAATACCAACACATAGGAATAGTATTACCAATTAATAATCTTAGTAGTAGAATGAAGCTTGCCTTGTGCTCAGGAACATAACACAGTTCTTTTAAAGTCACACAGTTTTTAAAATTAAAATATTTCCCCTCCCAGACACGTTTGCTGAAAACTCTCTTTTCTGTAAGTAGACTTTTAAAAATAGAAAATATTTTTCCTTAGGACCTTTTTCCTCATGCAAAGAGATTCAGACTTTTAGTTCCACATATGATTTATTTTTTTAAGTTATGGGAACCCAGAGTATCGCAAATCTAGAACTCCCTCCCTCCCCTCCCCACGCCCCCCCAAATCAGTCTTCTATAAGGGAAGAGATGTACAATAAAATCACATAAGTGAAAATCCTTGTCTTATCGAAGGCAATGGCAACACTTCACTGGGGCCAGGATTTCACCCTGTATGTTGAGATATTTTTTCACATTCAGATGGAGTTGGGAGCCCAACTCCAGTATGTGCCTTTGGAAGTTGCAGGGGAGATTTTTCTAAACCTCCTTACTGGCTTTATTTACACACTAGCAAACTTCTAGTTTAATGATCACGGTTAAAAACAAAGTTGGACAAAACAGAAATGGTTTGCTATACATTAAAGAATTTCCTCTTTTTTTTTTTTTTTTTTTTTAAAGCAGAAACATAACTAATGCTAGAGCCCTACTATACAAAATAATTCATTGGTGAGCACTAGAAAACATCTTTTAGTTTTTGACTAAGTGGCCACCTCTTCCAACAACTCTGCTTGGGAGAGTTAACATTATAAAAATACCGTAGCATCAGGGGTGCCTGAAGGAATGAGGCGAGACTACGTCGTCTAAAAATCCAACAAGCATTAATGCAGCCAGATTCCTAACACAGGGTACACAACAGCATCTGCCTTCGCTAGAGTTGGTGTCAGGCAGCACCATCCACAAAAAGAACAGTTTCAGTTCTCATTGTCCCAGTCTCAAGCTCTCTCAATCCACACCCACCTAGGTAGTGGGGGAGGGGAAGCCCAATACAATATTAATCCTACCAAAGATTACCTCTCTACTTTATTTTGCTACCAGTATTTTCTTTAAATGGCTTCAACTGGTTATTGTCATCCTTACTCTGGATCAGTCGAGACCCAAGAATTGATTATAATGCACTAATCCTGTCAGCAGAGGAAAGGAAACTTGATCTGTACAACTTTTACTATTGTGCCTTATCGTCCCTTCTCTAGCCTCTGTACCTGAACACTGACCGCTTGAAAAGCCCAGCTAATTAATTTGAGATGGGTTTAATAAGCTGAGATCACTTTTACAGCATAACCCCATCTAATTTAAAAGCAAATGTGTACATGGTTCTAGATACAGCAAGAGACCTTGGAAAAGAGCCCTGCTACTGGAAAACGTAAACACAAGTCTCTCCCTAGGTCTCCAAGTCTAGCTACACCCAGCAATATCAGACAGTTTGGGACACAGATCTGAAGATATTAAAAATCAAAATAAAACCTATTCAGTTATTTCAAAATTACAAATTCAAAACTTTCATACAATGCAGACAAGACTCAGCACAATGGAAATTACCTTTATGTATAAATTCATGAGACATTCCATTCTAGTAACAGGGAATAAAAGAGAATCAGAGTCAGAATTTTGAAAAGGTATTTGATTTACTGATACACTGATAGCTGCAGAAAAAGCTTTCTCCATAATAGAAATACTGTGCTGGAAGGACCACATAAAAAATAGTTCGGCTGAAGTGGGCCAGAGCTGTAGATCTTGGTATTGTCTGGGAAACAAATAGCATGAGACCAATATGTGGTGGAATTGCCTAATAAATGTAAAAGACCATATCTTTTTCCAGTATTCTAAAAGGAATGTAGTTCAGCTTATACAGTTATCTACATACCAGTCGAGCTTGAGTCCTAATTGTCAGAAATCCAAAATTCAGAAAGACTTGCGCTGCACATTCTGTGTGTGTGTGTCTGAAGCCAAAAAAAAAGCTATTAGACTTGCATTACAAAAATTATGTTGAGAGGAATGCAAACCTTCATCCTCCCTGGGTATTACAACTATTGGTCTTGGTGTTTTCAATATGTAGCAAAAATGTTTTTACCAGGTATCATAATGCTCTTAACTTACAACATGTAAAAATGCCTTATTATGGAAAGCTGTTCAGCCTCCATCAATAAAACAGCTTACTTGGGGTGTGTTGGAAGAGCAAGAGGCATAGCCGCCACTTTTGACCAAATGTTGACCCTTTTTCATCAACTAGTTTATGAAGACTAACTAAAATTCAGAACCTGAACTGTACTGAATCTAGGAAAACTTTAATAACAACAAACAAAAACTACTAATAGTAAACATGCCTGTAATGCAGCACAACTTGAAGCATGTTTTAATATATAGTTCAAATGCAAGGTATTGTATTCCTTTCTTTATGCCATTATGGCACTGGTTAATTTATTTCTTTATTAGATTTAAAGTTTAATACTATAAATCAGATGATATCTTGTGACTTACGAACCTTGTCCGGATCTATTTAGGTTCTAACTAAAAAACAGAATTTTGTGCTTAGCATAACTCTTTATGTTTTGCTTGGCACAGACTGCTGTTCAGATTGATTGTGCCTGAACAGACCTTGATGATTTGCAGTCTTTCTTCATTCTGGAATGTTAACTTGTAAAATTGCCTTCTCTTTTAAAGCGATTGTCTCTATCTTCTTCATTTTATTTTTTAAACACACACAGTGGCTTTCACATCATTCTATGTTGTATAGCAATACTTGACACACTTTTTGCTCCCTTCTTCAGAGCTCTACACAAACATTTAACCCCAGCAATGCCCATATGAGGTAGGTAACTGGGAAAATCATTTATCTATTTCATAATGCTGTTGTGAGAATTGGTAAGATCACATTCAGAGCCCTTTACAAATATTAAAAGTGCTATACAGGTGTTTGCTATTGTATATTATTATCCATGATAGCTTCACTGTTGGCTTTTATAGTTGGAAGCATATGAACCTGTTGTTTTGAAACACGTCTGATTAACTTGGAAGCAACAGCATCTTACATTAGATACTTAGCAGTCAGTTTCCTTGCTCTGTATGCCATATTTGCAGAGATCTCCTCTTCTTCAATACTAGCCAATATGTTTTTTAAAGTCAGATGAGGGATTATGATATGTCATTGTGTGAAAAGTCTTCCTCCTTTCAAAATTAAATTTAAGTTATCCTGCAAAGTTCTACTTTTTAGGGAACTATATTATTTGTTCAGCTCAGTCAGTGCCTCTGCATTGTACAGAACACAAAGGGACATACTGCCTCTGCTCCATGAAGTCTGTATTCTAAATCACATAGTTTAAACAACTGCACTGCAGGAAGGCCCAGGACAAAACTGCAAAACATTTTTTCAATGATTTCTTTGGCAGAGTATCCAAGTTATTAACTGTATACCTGTCTATCTTGGAGCTTTATACTGTCATTCATGAGTGTTGTATCTGAGTGCCTTTTGTGTAAAGCAATAACAAGGTCTTTAATGTTGTTGTTTGTATTGGGATAGCACCTAGGAGCCCCAGTCATGGAGCAGGACCTCATTGTGCTAAGTGCTGTAGTCACAGAACAAAAAGATGGCTCCTGTCTAACGGACTTCATGAAGTTGCTGGCATTTCTTCCTTTACGGGATCAGAACTCTGCTTGGGGTAGGTTATTTTTTGGGAGGGGAGAGGAAGCATGAATGTAAAGGGTGTTTGAATTGTGGGTTTTGCTTATTCATAGATACAAGGCCAGAAGGGACCATTGTAATCACCTAACAAATCAGTCTAACTTCCTGTATAATATAGTCCTTAGGACAGGAGTGGCCAAACTTACTGACCCTCTGTGATGTTCCCCTGGTGTTATCTGGACCGGTGATCTGCTAGGCCACTCCAATCCTTGACTCTGGGAGCCAGCCTTACCCTGCTCTGCTGTGAGAACCCCCACTCCTGGGCGGTTCACGCACAGCCTCTGGCATGTAAGCTGCTCCCAGCTACTGGCAACTGAATGACACTAGCTAAGATCTCTGGTCCCAGACACAACCCTAGGAACCTCCATCTTGCAGTGTCCAGTTATGTCTGCTGGACGCTGCAAGCTTATATGAGTTTGTCAATTTAACAAAGAAATTGATTTGTACCAGGCTTGTTATTCCAAGGGGAGTCTCTGACATGCTTCAAACCAAATGCAGTGCTTCAGGTAGAATAAACAAACAGATTTATTAATTATAAAGATCGATTTTAAGTGATTATAAGTCAAAGTATAACAAGTCAGATTTGGTCAAATGAAATAAAAGCAAAACGCTTTCTAAGCTGATCCTTTGATCAGCACTTCAGTCGCTTGGTGGTGGTGTCTGTAGATCCAGGTGGAAGAGAGAGAGAGAGAGAGTATGGCAAATGTCTCTCCCTTTTATCATGTCCTTTCTTCCCCTTTGCTTTGCATCCCCCGTCAGAGTCAGGTGAGCATTACTTCATCGCAGTTCCAAACTGACCAAAGGAATGGGGGTGACTACCTTGAGAGTCTAACAGATTCTTTTGTTGCTGCCTAGGCCAGCATCCTTCGTTCCTGTGAGGCTGGGCTGGGTTTGTCCCATACCTGCCCTGATGAGGTGTGAACTGCCTCTCTGCTCTTGGAGAGTTTTTGCATGGGCTTATTTTAAGCCATGAGGATACATTCAGCCTCATAACTACATATATGAAATTATAACCTATAACATTATGAAATTATAACCTATAACCTGTAACAATTACTATAACAACCATGCTCAGTGCATCATGAGCCTTCCGAAGACGCCCAACATGACAAACTTTGCATTGGATACCACCCAAGCATTTTACAAAGATGAACCTGGGTTCCCCCGAGATACAGAGCTTCACACCCTCCGAGCTGCATACAGTAATCTTCAGAAGTTCAAGAGCTGCAAGACGCACACAAGCTGCCCCGCGGGGCGGTGCCTGCTGGGGCATGGGGCTTCTGCCCCAACACCTCCCTACAGGGCTAAACCCCCTAGACTTCCCTCCCTGCAGTGCAGAAGCCCCTAGGCCCACCACCCTGTTGCAGGGCAGCCCCTAGGCCCACCACCCCGCCACAGGGCAGAAGCCCCAAGCTCCCCCCCGCCCAGTCTACTAGGTGGAGAATGGGGCGGGGGGGGGTAACGTGGAAGGCTCTGAGAGCCGCACTTTAACTGTAAAAGAGCCACATGTGGCTCACGAGCCACAGTTTGGCCATGCCTGCCCTAGGACTTGTCTGAATTAACTCTTCTTTGCACTAGAGTAAATCTTTTAGAAAAACATCCAATCTTGATTTTAAAATTTCCAGTGATGGAGACTCTACCACCACCCTTGGTAAACTCTTCCAATGGTAATTAACCACATGGTTAAATTCTCCCCCCACCCCTCCATCTGAAATTTGTCTACCTTCAGCTTCCAGCCATTCAACCTTTTATATCTTTGTTTGCTAGACTGAAGAGTCCTCCATTATCAAATTTCCCTGCATAGGTTCTTACAGATGGTGATTGTCACCCCTTAACCTGGTAAAAGGGTTTCTCAAAGAGGAAGGCTTTGCAACACTTAAGATGGTAGACTTTGAATTCATTGCCCCTTCTGGGAGATTGCTCCATAGCTGGATCCCCTTTACAGAGATTACTTTGTCCCCAGCGCTCATGCTTCGGCCTGGGTTTTGTGATCTGTGTCGCTCCAGAGGAGCGCAGCTGTTACTGGGGTTCATAGATACGGTCTATCTTGTTTGACTTCAAAACCATGAATTCAACAGTTTAGTTGGAAATATTATTATATACTCATTTTAGACTTTATGAATGGAAGGTGTAAATTTTTTAAGCATCTATCAATGGTCAAGCTGCGCAACTTTCCTGTTTGTTGCAGTATTTGAACTTCCAACAATTGGTTCCTTAGTGGCTCTGCCATTGACTCAAATACTAAAGCAGACTTACTGGTTCATTTTTAATGAGATATTTAAACATTTGTAAAAAGCAACTTTTGAGAGGGTATATTTGCGTCATTGAATACAGACTGTTAAGTGCTGCCTCTTGGTGACGTGTAACTATACAAAGGTGGCATTGCTTGTGAACTTCTCCAGGAATATTTTTAGCTTTTTAAAAGGTGACTAACAATGATTTCTTTGTATTAGATGTAGTACGGTGTGTTTAACCTAGCTGAACATGAGTTTATAGCATGAAGGCTCTCTGCATCTGGTTCCTCTTTTTCATGTTGTACACTTGTGCTGGAAAAGAAACAGATTAAAGAATTACCATCTTATCACTCACATTAATGGTAGATGTATACATTAAAAAAATATTCTACACACAATATATAACTTTCCCCCCAAATTGTGGGTAAATGCTGTTATATGGGCATGAAATTCTCAGCCACAGTGTAGGGATGTTCTACAGTTACTGATGTGTAAATGAAGATTGTTTTGTTTGTTTTCCCCCCTTTTCTCTACACATTGGTTGTGGATGTCTGATTTGCATAATCATGGCAGCTCTCTCAATAAATGTAGCATGTGAGAACTGCTGTGCTGTTGCTGACAGCTGCTCTTTACCAGCCAAAGTACAGGTATTTGCATAATAACATGTAGCGTTGTTTCTTAATAAAATGTGTACTCTCCCCTAATCAGGTAGAGCAGAAATTCTCTGCCATTTTGTAGTAGTGTAGTGTTTTAGTTTTTCACAGTAAGAGTCAGTTCAGACCTTCCCGGCTAAATAAACGCTCTGAGTGCTAACGCATTGCACAATGCATATTGTTGACAGGTTTTTTTTTTTTTTTTTTTTTTTAAGGGTTACAAATAAAATAGAAGATCATCTTGGAAATTGGCTATTTAAAGTGACAGGAATGGAATAATCTTATTTCAGGGTTGGGGATTTACATGAGCTACTAAGAGAATTTATCACTAACTCTAAACAGAGTTTTTTGGATGCTCCTTTTTGTATACTTTGTGTAAATTTCAGTTATACTCAAAATGTATTAAGTGATAATTCAGCCCTGATCCTGCAATAATTAAAAGCAAGAGGAACTCTACTCATGTGAGTAGTCTCATTGAGTCAGATAATTAAATAACCAAATGAGAGCTGACTTAGCTAATTAATTACATGTAGTTTGGGTATATTCCATATGTCAATTTTGCAATGATTTTACTGTGTCAGACAGTCCCCATTGCTCATCAGTGCCTCCTTGCTTTCTGTATAGTTCAGTAGTGCCCAGGGCCCTGATTCAGCCAAGTACTTAAACATGTTATTTCATCTTGTCAATTTACTGCATAAAAATAAGCTATTTATTTGTTAGCATTCATTTGGCATTCATCACCATGGTGTCTGGGCATCTTCTGAGACCTACCTTGATTACATTAAAGATTTCCTTAAGAAGAAACCAATTAACATCCCCCAACCCCATTCTTCCTTAATGCCTGCAGCTGTACCAGTCCTTCAGAAAACAGAAATGAATCAGTTTGAAAGGCCGGCCCAAAAACATGTCTTGCAGTGTTTCTGAAAGTGGCTCTAATTAACCATATTTACGGCTCCATGCAGGGCTTCCTTGCATTGTTTTTAATGTTTAAGGGCAAAAGTAAAAAATTATTCCTGTATTCTACTGATCCAGTGGTGGAGGAACAAAAGAGTGAAGGGGATCAGAGGCAAGGTTAGACTGACTGTTCCTTGCAGTGTTTCCAAAGTAGAATATGTTCCTGTGGCTCTGTCTATCTACAAATCTGTCATTGACAAACCATGTTTAACAAGAAAACATAATTAGAAAACTTTCTTGTTTTTTTTTTAAATGAAGGGATATATATGTGTGTGTGTGTGTGTGTATATATATAATATACGCGCACACATACATACAAAAAGAGAGAGGGGGAGAGAGAAAACAATGTAAGAAAATAGTTAAACTGAGTCTTGTGATAGAGTAATAATTGACAATATTTACACCAGTCATCCGGAAGTACTGGTTTTACTGACAAACAGGATTACAGGATTGTCTAAACTAATTCTCCATTTTAAAGCTTGTTTAGAATTTTTAGCATATTATAAAATGGAAAAAATTAAATAAGAAGAAAAGCTTATTTTTAACTTGGTTTAAAAAATAAGAACCGATGCAAGAACAAACCTAAACACTTAAATCTGTTGCTGAGATACATAAAAATAGCTGAAAAACAATAGTATAGGACTGAAAAGTCAAAGTTCAGAAAGTCAAAATTTATTTCAAACAACATTGCCATCTCAACTTTTAATTTAATAAATGGGTCCCTCGTATTTTATAACATGCTTGTGGGTGCTATGCAACTGCAAAGAAATAAGTTTCACATACCGATTTATTTTCCACTGTACAGCAGTGTCACGTTTCCCCATCCTCACATCTCCCGCCCTCCCCCCCAAAAATCACTAGATATTATAAGTATTAATCTTACTACTGTCACAGTAAAACTGGGTTGTTGGGAGCTGGTAAGAAATGGTTCTCACCATGAAAAAAATGTGAGAAGTATTTGGAAGTTAACCTTTTATTTATAGTTCACATTTAAAAAAAACAAAAAACCTGCTATTCAAGTTGGGCATGTTTCTGCAAAATGAAATCATGTGTAAATCTGGCAAAATGGAAGCCCCAAGTCAGAAATAAAAGAGAACTTTCCACTGTGATACTACATAATGCATAATATTGATTTTTAACCAGCATGAAGGATGAGATTGTGCAGCACCAGTCCCACTGGCAAATATTTACTCACATGCATAGTTCCGCTGAAATCAATGAGACTGCTCATGTGAGTACATACTTACCAATGGGAGGAAAGATTGCACAGTCTAGCTCAAATATGATGCAAGTTGTTAACATCTTTTAACATTAACATTAAAATAGAAGAGAGGGTGTCTTTTGGGGGAGAGATCCTGACTCCACTAAAGTCCATGGCAAAATTCCCATTAACGTCAGTGGGACCTTTTGTGATTTACTAAGGCCTGGTCTATACTACAGAGTTAGGTCCATGTAAGGAAGCCTACATTGACCTAATTATGTCAGTGTCTGAACTACAGCCTTGCTCCTGCCAGTGTCCGGTGTAGTAGGGCATTTGCATCATAACTTCACCGCCATGAGAAGCTTAGGGCTTATGTTGGTGTAGTTAGGGTGAGGCAGTATCCGCGTAGACAGGGCATTACTTACATCAGCTGTTGGCTCATTCTTGTCAATTTCACAGCTCCCAGCATGGAGCTGTGAAATTGACAAGAAAGGCTGTTAGGCTGCATGCTGTGAACCATGGGCCTGGCTCACCGCTCAGGCTGTCACCCTAGGGTGGGTGGGTGCTCCAACTAGAGCCGGGCTGCTGCCTGGGCTCCCTGCTCCCCACTGGGATCCCTGCTGCACCCTGGGGCTTCCAGTTGGGAGCAGGGAGCCTGGATGACAGCGAGGAGCCAGGTGGCAGCTTCTAGTGGGGAGCTCTGTGCGGATCTGAGATCCTGGACTCTCAGCCCCCCACACTGCCCTTCTTAAGTCAGTGGGGGAAGTGTTCCTAGTGAGCACGCGCATCACCAACAGACGAAGGGTACTGTGGACATGAAAACTGCAGTAATTACGTGGTCACCTTGAGTTTGTAGTGTAGACATGCCCTAAGTTAACTATTTTTTTTTCTCTAAAGTGGCTTCCTGTATTATCTGCTGGTGATTTCAAATGTTGCTTTTCAGAAAGAGCGCCTATACCCATAGTAGGCTTAGAAGTACCTTCTGTAATCAAAACTTCTCATTCATTTCCCATATGAGTTCTGCTGAGAAGTGTTGCTTTCTATGTATACTTTCAGATTGCTTAAAATAGGTAGAGTTTTGTTTTTAATTAAATGTTTTAATATTATCTAGCACTTCTATGTGCCTTTCATCTGAGGATCTCAGAGTTCTTTACAAACACATTGTGAAGAAGTTTAATGAAAAGTTACACTTTTTCTTTTTAGTAACAAAAAAGAACAAACCCCTCCATGGTTGCTTTGAGTTGATTTCAATAATTGAAATGATTTCATTTAGTTATTGGATATTTTAGCAATGACGGTTGGTCTGTATTATATATGTTACTGTCCAGGGCACGCTGGCAAGATGTAACAATATTTCCTTGCGATGGACAGGAAGACCGAGAACCCAGTGATGTGGAAATGTATAGTAACTGTTGAGTATAACTTTGAATCTTGAGATCATTGAGATTATTTTATATTAGATCTAATTTATTTTCTTTCAGGTTTCTTGAAAAAGAGTTGAAACAATTTGTATTTGCCCCCTTCTTTTCGACTCTATTCTTAGCAGCAGCCATAATACCACAAGGTAACATATATTCAGACCTACCCCATGGTAAAAAGCTTAGTTGATGTTAACTGCTATGAGAAGTAATCACATGTCTGAAATGATCCTCAAACTTGGCAGGTGGAACTATTAAGAAGGTAGATACATTTTAAATTATGTGTTTTGGGATGAAAGTCTTGTAAGAGTCCTCTGAAGCAATTTATTGCATGGTACAAGTATATAACTTCCTTTTTATTCAGGAATATTTGAACAGCCCTGGCTGGGATGAGTTAGTTGGTGTTGGCCGTGCTTTGAGCAGGGAGTTGGACTAGATGACCTCCTGAGGTCTCTTCCAACCCTAATCTTCTATGATTAGTTGGAAGGAAAATTTAAAGGTATCGTGTAAAACAGGCTTGAAATATCCACCAACTCAGGATGAGCAGGAATCTCTCTTGAGCAAATACTACCAGCTTCTGCGGAATCAATACTTAAAGTTTTCAGTTAAAGAAAGAGTTTCTAGTTCTTGTGCTTGTGAATGTAACTTTCCAAATGTGAAGTGAAGATTATGTTTAGACAAGAGTGTAAATAATGCAATAATGTCTGCCTAAATTTGCTGATGGTTCACGTGCCTTTCCTGATGCCCATACTCTTTCCCAAGTAGCAGCAGAGTGTCAGTGCGCAAGAATGGATGATGCTGAGCGAATAGGTAGTTATTGAATATTTTTTACTTTCATCGTTCAGTGTGTGGCCCCAGGCCTTATGTACTGAACACAGAATTATAAATTTCCTCATTTTGAGTACAATAATTTGCTTTTTTATTTTTATTTTTAAGTTAAAAGAAAAGCTTGCAAATTCAAAAAAAAACAGAAGTTCCATCATGTGGCATTATACTGAAACCCATGAGTCATCAGCAGAGTTGGAACCTTTAGACCTACCACACAGACCTTTGTGCTAATGGAATAGGTGATAGAGGATGACAACATACTGCTGCTGTGTGAACCAGCTGCTAGAAGAGGTGAAATCCACATTTTGTCAGTGGGCAGGGCCGGCCTTAGGGAAAATAGCACCCTGGGCAAACTTGTATTTTGGCACCCCTGGCGTCAGCTGCCTTCCCAGGCTCCCAACCCCACCCCTGTCGCTTCGGCACCCGCTGCCTTTCCCCCCTTCTCCATTGCCCCAAACTCCCATCCGTGACCTCACACTCCAGGCCCACCCTGCTTCTTGCCTCTTAACCACAACACCCTCCTGACCATGTCATCCACCCGTACGGCCTGTCTTGCCCTGCATTGACTCACATCTGGATGTCCCAGTGATGGGTATCATAGGAAACCACTGCAGTCACTTTGACTCCCCCAGCCAGTGCTACAGGAACCCTCATCTGGTTGTTGAGCAGGACAGCCAAGATAATGTAGCAAGCGGTCTGCCGCACTCTGACAGGTTGAGTGGGCTCTGGGGCAGAGTCGTACCTCTCCTGTACCTCCTAGCCTCTCCCACTCAGCATGGCATCCAGCTTCTCTGCCAGAGCCCCAGAGGGTCGGCAGCCCAAGAGGAGGTGAGTGACAGAAGGGCAGCAGAGGTCTGTGGTGGCAGGGTTGCATGGTGACCTGAGAGCCCCAGAAAGGGAGGAGGGAACCAGAGTTGTGTATATATAGAATCACATTGGTGTGGTGATACCGGGGGGGAGGAGAGAGGGTGGTGACATGGGGGCTCCAGAAGGGCAGATCTCCCCACCCCAAATACTGAGCATCCCCAATATTCAAGTGCCCCTCCCCAGTCCTAGGGAAGGTGGATTATTAGGGGAGAGGGAGGTTAAAATGCTCCAGCGCGCTGCAGGTAGCTAGGATGGGTGGTGATGGTGGAAGGTTCACTCCCGAAATATCCCCAACCCCCTGCACTAATACCTCCCTTTAGGATGAGTAAGAAAAAGGGGGAGTCCTTGAGAACTGGGGAGCATGGGGAACTGTGGGGTCAGTATGGCATGCAGGAGGGGGACCTTGAATATGTGAAGGAAACCCTGAGAACTGGGAGGCTGGGACCTGTGGGGCAGAGGGACGGGCCTCCTGGGAGCTGTGTGGGCATGGAGGAGGCTGGGGGCACAGGGAGGGGTCTCTTGGAAGCTGGGGGCACAGGGTGGGGTCCCCTGGGAGCCTGGGGAGCTGGAGGCACAGAGAGGGGTCCCCTGGAAGCTGGGGGCACAGGGAGGGATCCCTTGGAAACTGGGGGTATTGGGTCAGGACCCCCTAAGACTGACTGGTCTCTTCTTTGCCCTGGAGTTTTAGTTCCCCTCCCAACCTGGAAGAGGCTGGCAACTTCCAACTCCCATTGGCTGGCCGAGATACCACACTCCCCTTCCATTGGGTGGCATAGCTTTCATTCAGGCCGTCCATTGCAAGAGGAACAGCAGGGCTGGGACAGTCTGTAGGGGAGGGGGAGAGCCAGTCGCGGAGTGCAGAGGCAGGACTAAGAGCCTGGCTGGGAGGGATACCACGTGGGGTGGGGAGCAGGGGGCCTCTGCTCAGGAGCAGGGAAACGGCGTTCCTACCGCATCAGGCTGCAACCTCAGGCAGTGAGGGGAAGCTCGAGACCCTGGCTTCTGCACCACGGCGCCGCCTGGCTACGACACCTTGGGCAAGGGCCCAGATTGCCCTGCCCTAAGGCCGGCCCTGTCAGTGGGTTTCAAAGCTATTTGCTCACAGCAGAGGAATGGTGGGAGACGGGATTTCCAGCTTCAATTCGAGCTTCTGGGGCAGGGCTGGGGGAGTGTGCTTCTTCCATCCCGGTCCTCAAAAGCATGACTCCCTTCTATTCCTGCCCCTCCGACCTGTCCCAGTCCTCTTCACCTTCCTTGCCAAGTATCCAACATTCAAGCCCTGCCCTCTCTACATTTCAGTTAGTCTGCGGCCTCCTCTAGCAGTGGGGCATTGAGAACACAGACAAGACAGTCTCCCTGCTGCCAGTTCTGGTGCCCAGGAGCAGCAATTGGATGCTCTTGCAGCCCTGAAATTGAGCGTTCTCAGTTGTTCTGTGGATGCACAGGCAGCCCAGTTGGCATGTGAGGGCAGTGAGGGGATTGAACGTGCTCAGTGCAGATGGAATCTTTGGAGAATTTAGCTGCCAAACTCTAACAAGTCTCTTCCGTACATGTGGAAACTGATATTTTTTTCACAGGCTTTATAACTTGGACAGATATGCCATACTGACCCCACAGTTCCTCATGCTCCCCAGTTCTCAAGGGCTCCCCCTTTTTCTTACTTATCCTAAAGGGATGATGGCAAAAGGTACATCCCCACCTTTCTGTAAATTATGTCCATGCTCCAAACCCTGGAGGCGCTAGAGCTTCCGAATGAAACAGCTGTAATAATTTTTTAACACGAGCAAAACATATTTTTCCTAATGTCTCTGAATGGCAGTGCTGTTTTACTGAAACTTTTTTTTAATTTTAATAAAGAAAATCAGCCTGAGGCAGTAACCTGGCATAGGAAATTTGAGCCTGAGTGGTTAAAATTTGGTAAAGGGTGTGTCTATACAGCAAAGAAAAACCTGCGGCTGTCCCGTACTAGCTGACTCAGGCTTGTGGGGCTTGGTCTGCGGAGCTTTTTCATTGCTATGTACATTTCCAGGCTTGGGCTGCAGCCTGGGCTCTGGGACACTGTGGAGTGGGAGGATCATAATGAAAAGTATTAGGCCACCTTAACTGTGGGTGCTGCTACCTGTGCTGACTATAGTAATTTTTGTAATACTGCAATTTGATGTGAAATCTTCCCATGATTTTTGTATGTCGCCTATTGATGTAGATAATTAGTTCCTTGGGGCAGGGATCATCTCACCTTTAAATATCTTAAATTATTTTAGTTTGTCCTCCTGAGTTTGCAAAGTGTTCATAATATTCTTACTTAAATGATCTGGGCAAACAGGGCTACATTAAACAAACTGCTGTCTGGTACAAACATAAATAGTTATTGGTAGTTACATTTTAAAAAGTCATCTCATAATGGCAACATTGATCTGCACATTGTGTTAGAATAAAATATTAGTTGTACATTTTAACCTTAAAGAGGAGAAATTGGATTGTTTTTAATTAGACTTTTAAAATTCCTGCTTCTGGTTTGAGTTTCAGCCTTGAGTCTGTTTGTAGAGCTGTGAAAAGTCCCACAGAAAAATGTGATGTTATAATATAAACAGTGGCAGGCCATAAATCATAACAGGAAAGGTACAATTATAAGCATTAGGTAAATATGTAAAGAGCTGTAGTAAGAGCCATATTGAATGAAAGCTTTTCAAACTATGATTTTTAATGCTAAGAAATTGTTAAGCAAATGCCCAAATGCTTAAAGATGACAAACTATTTGAGAGAAAGGAGGACCCATGACATACTCCAGGAATAGGAGATGGTCTCTTTGTTCTTAAATTTTTCCCAAATTGATTTGTAAAGACATTGGTTGATACCAGAGTCCATTTCCATCCAAATTAGAATTTGGGATGTCTGGATCTGAATTTGGATTTGATCTCTACGTGATCATGATGATGGACATTATATGAGAGCAGTTCTACACAGATCTTTATTCCCAGTCTATGGTTCTCAGGGGGGTGGAAGCGGGAGTATCTCAGGGAGCCACCACCTCCAGTACCTTTTGAGGAGGAAGTCTGCTGGGTCAACTTGTTCAAGATAGTTTATAAGGATATTAGTGAGCTGTTCAGTGGAGGAGATGGATAGACTGGACACAGGGCATTGTATTAAAATAGAAGTTGGAACTCTGTCTTCACTGCAATTGCTTGTGACTATTGCTATCAGTACTGCGAGCAGCAATGGGTGATCAACTGGCTGATAACACTGGTGTGGCCAACTTGTACCATTTATATACCCAAACCACAGGCCTGTCTTACACTTCTCGCCTCTCTCCACTAAATAATCCTCCTTCCATCCTATTGCCATGTAATGAATGTCCAGTCTGAGGAATTGGAGAGGAAGGATGGGCCAGTGGTTAGGGTGCTAGTCTGGGACTTCAGAGATCTGTCTTTGATTTCCTGATCTGCCAGACTTCCTATGTGACCTTGGGCACTCAGTCTCTCTATGCCTGAGATCTCTGTCTGTAAAATGGGGATAAGAGTATTTCCCTACCTCACAGGGGTGTTGTGAGGATATTGAAGACCGAGACAGTTGGATACTAAGTCAGAACCATACAGGTACATAAATAGAATTTGTACAGTGACACTAATTTACCACAAACACGTCGTCTTCTGACCAACTTTCTGTAATTTACACTACTACTAGTCTCTCCTGCATTTGACTTGTAGAATTCACTGGTAGATGTACCTACTTACTACCAAATCTGGATGTAACCCAGACTGCGTATTCATTGCATAACAATGTGCTGTAACAGGATGTGGAATGTGTTATGGTATAGTTGCAGGCCTAATAAACGCATACTAAGCTTTAATTATAAAGGATTTTTTCTCCTCGTTCTGCATTGCATTGAGTCAGTGTGTCACTGCTTCATGTTACTTGTCTATCTCCAGCGATTTTGTTTGATGGGTTTTTTTCTTTGATTAGCTGACTTTTTTTGCGTCACTCTGTACTATGAGCATCTAATGGATTTTTACAGATAATCAACATACCAGCCAACACAAAGCTATTTTTTGTTTGGGTGATAAAGCATATTTTTATTCATGGGATCACTGCTGATAAGAGTCCTGGTAAATGGGGCTATTTTCCCTGTGTTGGTCTGTTTCACTCTCCCCTCCCCCAAAGAAAGGAATCTCCAAGGCCAAGAAGCTGATACAATGTCGTTCTAAACGAAACTAGATAGTGTGTGACGCTGCACTTCCCCATCCTGCTTGTTTATACAGGTGTTTCTACGGGAATGTGGGTATTTAAAGTTAACCAATGAAAGCTGATAAAAACAGCACTTAAGGGTCACATTCTAGGACTCTTGCATCTCTGTCAAGCTTCATCAATTTAAATGTCTACGTGATCAACGTTTCCCTTTTATGTGTTACTAACTTGGGATATAGGTTTGTGAGTATCCTTTGAATATGCGGTACACCTTACTGTGACTATTCCTTTGTGTGGAGTGGGATGAAGGTCTCCAAAGAAGAAATACAAAGTACTTACCCATCCTGTAACACACACGTTACCCATGCTTAGTTTGTTCCTTTGCCTGATGCTTCCTGAAATTAGTTGTACCCTCTCTTTCCACAGGAACAGACAGTATATCAGAGTTCAGACAGTATTTTTAATGAGAGAACTTTGAGAGAGTTTTCATACCCTCAACCCATACTCCATTCTCCATACTAAAAGTTTTTTGGGTGACATTGCAGGAGATGCATTTTTGGAAGATGTCTTTTTTTTTTAAGTCTGTTGCCAGGACAATTTGCTCTTGATTATTTCCATTTGTCTCGTAAGCCCAGACTGCACACACAGTTTGTACTGGTATTACTGTGTCAGTTAGTGTGTGACTCTTTTGTTTTGTTTTGTTTTTTACTCTATATAGCTATACCAATACAGCCCTTGGGGCTGGTCTTCACTACCCACCTGGATCGGCGGTAGAAAATCGATATCTCGGGGATCGATTTATCGCGTCTCGTTGGGATGCGATAATCGATCCCCGAATCGACGCGCGTACTCCACCAGCCCAGGTAGGAGTAAGCGCCATCGACGGGGGAGCCGCGGCGGTCGATTTGCCGCCGTCCTCACAGCGGGGTAAGTCGGATCAGATACGTTGAATTCAGCTACGCTATTCCCGTAGCTGAATTTGCGTATCTGAAATTGATCCCCCCCCCCCCCTCCGTAGTGTAGACGTAGCCTTAGGGTAGATACAGTTATACAGGTATAAAGCACCTACCAGTATAGAAATAGCTAAACCACTGTAAAGCACCTTTTACTGATATAACTGCATCCAAATTAAGAGGGTTTGATGTTAAGTCTTTTTTTAATGTATAGTAAAGTATAGATACCAGTTGCCTTATCTGGCCCTCCTCTTTGTCTCACTGAAAAACTTGCAAGTGTACAATATTTGGAGGAATATTAAATTCCTGTGTATGGTTGAAGGTGGAGAAAGGGGAGAGGGATAGCTCAGTGGTTTGAGCATTGGCCTGCTAAACCGAGGGTTGTGAGTTCAATCCTTGAGGGGGGCCATTGAGGGAACTGGGGTAAAAAATCTGTCTGGGGATTGGTCCTGCTTTGAGCAGGGGGTTGGACTAGATGACCTCCTGAGGTCCCTTCTAACCCTGATATTCTATGATTATAATAGGAGTCTGCAGCTCTACCTGTTCTCATCTGGTTTCACACTGCGTTGTGGCTGTTGGCTGATTGTAGACCGACATGGCGCTAAATATTGCCATATTTTTGTTGGCTACTCTTGCCAGATCCAATCTTATAGCCTCCCACTGACTTTTTTTTTTTAAGGCTTTCTTGTCCCATATTTACCTTGTTTGAAATTTAAATATGAATATCAAGCCCAATTTCTAGGATAAATAACATTTTGTGTGTGGGGGGGGGGGGGGGAGGGTGTTAGGATTTAAAATTTGGATCCAAATACATAACATTTCATTTCTAAACTTTCTCCTGGATTTGCTTTCCCCGCTTTCCCTGTTCCTCTTTGAGGAAATCTTCTTCCAAGTCTGACAAACACAAACTCATCTGTGCCTATTGCTGCTGCTCAACTAATGACATGAACTGACAATGACAGTAATGCTCCTCACTCTGATAGATATCTTTTAGTGGAATGAACAAAAGTAGGGTCATTGGTGGTGCAAATGAAATATACAATTTAACTCTCTAAATGTCTGAATGAAACAAATGGAGAGGACTGTGGGGATGCAAAGTTCCATGAGAGGGTAAGGGTCACGATGGGACACTTGCCTGACAATAAATCATGGCCTTATGTAAGCCCCCCTGGTGGTTATATAAGATGAGACCTTATGTAAGGCCCCCTGGTGGTTATATAAGACATGGCCTTATGTAAGGAAGAATTGAACCAATCGGTGTGGGGCTACACATGTGATAAACACATGATTCTCCTTCTTGTCCAATCGGTAGACGTGTAATTATAGCCTAATTGTGTTATGTAATAAACAGTTTGAGTTCAGCAAGAAAGACTATAAGAGAAAGCTTGTAATAAAGAGTCAGCTTGGTTCAGCTTGCAACCACATTGGTCGTGTGCTTTATCCTCCCGACGTGATCCCCACAAATGGTGACCCCGACGTGATTCAGCTTGGACATCGAGGCAGCCGACTGAAGCGTGCAAAAAAAGGAGGAGGTGGCAGGAGGTACCAGAGGATACTGGCTCCTGGTCGTCCGAGAGAGACGGTGGCAGCCGCGGCAGGAGGTACCGGAGGATACCGGCTCCTGGTCGTCCGAGAGAGACGTTCGTGAGCTCACAGGTGAGCGGCTGCATTTGATAAAATGGGCTCTGCTTTGTCTGCAGAGGAGAAGACGGTGCATGATTTTTTATTACGCATCGCTAAAAAGCAGGGAGAGAAGCTTCCCTCTGACGCGTTGTCCCGTTTGCTGAAATGGGGACAAAGACGCGGGTTTTCTGTTACACCGAATACTGTCTTTGATAAGGCAGTCTGGGAGAGTCTAGGCTCTGACCTCTGGGAGTCGGTCTCTCACGGCAACAAGGAGGCCGTGTCATTGAGCCAAATATGGTGCAAATCTAAGAAACTGATAGAGACGCTTGCGGCAGAAGCCGAGGTCCAGTCGGCCATTAATGACCTCTTTCGGCCAAAAGAGGAGCCGCCTTGTGTGTTGCCGGTGGGAGCCCGTGAGTTCTTTGGGGGTGAGGACACTATCATACCACTCATCCCCAGTGCACTCGAAGTTGATCCTCGTACCGTCCCGTTACCAGACGACCCCGCGGATAGAATGGAGGTCTCGAGCCCAGAAGGGGATGAGTTACAAGAATTTCGGGCGGAAATGTACAAACAGGGCCTTCAGCTACAGGACATGCTGAATCAGTTGTCCCATTTGGCCGGTGAGAGCCATCCCCCGCAGTCCCACACATTGCGAGCCCTGAACCAGCCCGGCTTTCCTGTCACCAATGATGCTTGTACCCTAGGGTTCCAGGCGGAGTTCCCGGGGCAGGGTGAGCAGTTGCGGAATAGGTTGGAAAGAATGGCGGAGCCGGGCTTATCTAGCTTTGAAAGGGCATATAGGAAAAAACCACCGGATAAGATCCCTCCGGCGGATGATGTAGCCTACCCCCTGTCCTCATTGTGGTTTATGGGGCTGCGCGATTGGGTGCACCGGACAGGATAACGTGTCCACGCACCGGCCACTGGATGTCACCAACCCGTTTGCCCCGAAGCCTCCAGCATACTCATCCGATGTTTCCACCCTGCGACATGCTTCAAACAATATCCCGGGCGGCTCGGGCCCCCCGGACCCTGTAAGGCGTTGGCACGGACTTATTAGGGAAGCCCATATAGAGGGGGAATTTGCGCCCGAGGCTTATCCAGTAGTTACACCGGATCCACAGAACCCCGCCAGACGGCAATGGGCTCCCTTAGATTGGAAGCTTGTCCGGGAGGCCCAAAAATCTATAATGTCATATGGTATGCATAACCCATATGTGCAGTCCTTGATCGAGCAGATATTTGTTGGGCAGGCCATGTGCCCTTATGACT
The DNA here is from genome assembly GCF_002925995.2 of Terrapene triunguis. NCBI lineage: Eukaryota > Metazoa > Chordata > Testudines > Emydidae > Terrapene > Terrapene triunguis. Next base: position 5,341,464 of record NW_020664373.1, read on the forward strand.
CTGTGAAATTTGCTGACATGCTTTTAACGCCAACACAGCGATTGTTGTGGAAGGATAATTGGGCGAAGCGCTTCGAGATGGCTCTTATGAAGAAAGGGGTCTATGTGAAGCCACAACTCCAGGCGCGCCTCGACCCGCGCATCTTACAGTCACAGGGACTGGCGTTGGCTGCGTTCAAGGAGGTTCCACAAATGAATCCCTGGTGGGTTCCAGTGAAGTGGGTCCGGCCGTGGCTCAAGACACAAATTGCTGAAGAGCCCGACGCCGCCACGCAGGAACCGGACGATGACCCCGCGGCACCGGACCTGCACTTGTTGTTTGTCACAGCCTAAACACCTGATAATGCTGTACTTCTATTTGTTCGGACTCCTCATTATAGGAGCAGGGGTCTTTGTATATCCAAGTTCTGTATCTTTTGTTAACCCACGACAAAATGTTTGGGTCACCTAGGCGAACCAGATTGGCCAAGAAGCCCTTTTTATTTGTCCATGGCCACCCCATCGAATCCCTTTAGAATATGTCTTATTGGCTATCCTTATTTACACCCCGATGGTTTTCGTGGGTATTTATGTAATATTATGTTTCTGAATAGTTCCTTATTTAAGAAAAAGGGGGGAGGTGTGGGGATGCAAAGTTCCATGAGAGGGTAAGGGTCACGATGGGACACTTGCCTGACAATAAATCATGGCCTTATGTAAGCCCCCCTGGTGGTTATATAAGATGAGGCCTTATGTAAGGCCCCCTGGTGGTTATATAAGACATGGCCTTATGTAAGGAAGAATTGAACCAATCGGTGTGGGGCTACACATGTGATAAACACATGATTCTCCTTCTTGTCCAATCGGTAGATGTGTAATTATAGCCTAATTGTGTTATGTAATAAACAGTTTGAGTTCAGCAAGAAAGACTATAAGAGAAAGCTTGTAATAAAGAGTCAGCTTGGTTCAGCTTGCAACCACATTGGTCGTGTGCTTTATCCTCCCGACGTGATCCCCACAAATGGTGACCCCGACGTGATTCCCCATGGAACCCCACAGAGGACCTGCTCTCTGGCTAGGTTTTGGGCAGATGGTCAAAGTGACCTGAGTCAGATTCCTGTCTCTCTTCTAGTGAGAGTGCAAAACAAAAAGACACACCATGTTCAGTACTGTGTGTAAATCAGAAATGGTTCCAGCCCCCTTTTGTCCCGATGTTCCTAGTATTTATCAGAATGTGTATTGAGAAACATTTTTGTGTGTGAATACATTTTTTGCATGTCTGTGTGTATTTGAGGTATGAGAAAAAATTGCACAATAGTTTTCACAAGGGCATTTGGCAGTACTGAGAAAGTTCTAAGTTTGTCTGTTGGGCAGGGTTGTAGTTCAAACAACAGTCTGATAGAGCGGAGAGTACATCTGGTATACAGATAATATGATGAAAGTAATAAAATCAAAATTCACGAAGACAGGGAAATTAGAATGGCAATAGTAGGAGAAAAGGGATATAATGTTTTTTGCAGATAGCTTCTCCTATGAATTGGTTAGTTAGTTTTACTTGTGTTCAGTTGCTGGTAGAGCCTTTATCTTATAGAGGTTTACTTTAGAGACGTGTTGGTTAAAAAACAGTTTCTTAGTGTAATTAAAATGGATTGTATTTTCCCCCCTAGCAAATACTCATGCTTGGACCAACAAGTACATAATTGAATGGAATTATGTTATTTATACACACATTCACTGATCTGTGTTCAAACCAGCAGGGAAAATTTATGCACGAATCCTTTTAGCGCAGAAGGATTGTTACTATATAAGATTGTATGTTTTATTCTTTTTATCTGCAACTAATTTAGAAGCAATATGTGAAGAGACCCACTTTCAGTATTTGTCAGGGGTGCTTCAGCTCAGTCTCGTTTTTCAGTTGTGATTAATGTTGTTTTGGACGTGCCCATAAGTCTCTTTGGAAGGCTTACGCTATGTGGAATGTGCAGTTCCCCTGCTGAAATGAAAACTCAGAGGGGGTAACTGAATACTCTCTTCAGTCAGTGTATTTCCAGCTCGAAGAAAAAACAAATAACTTTGCTGCGAACAATGAAAATTCCTTGAAACCCTAGGAGACTGGACTGAAAAACTGACACTGTCAAGGTCTTAAGGCTCAGACCTTCAAATTGCTTATAACCCAGTGGCACAAAGTCTTTCCAGCCCTCAGGGCTGAACCAGTACCTTGCCAGGAGTTTAAGGGCCACAAGTAATTTACATGTAGATATGTTGCTTAAAACTCCTCAAACCACAATATATTATACCTCTTAATTTTTATTCATCCCGGGTTGACCTCCATCCTCAACCCCATGGTCTCTAGTCATTCACCACTGCTTTTCATTGACATTTCCCCATGCTCTATGCTCCACTATGCTTCAGGCTTCAAAATGCATATCATTTAAAGGTAATCCAGAAATGCAGTGAAGCACTTAAAGGACTTGAGAGCACTTTTTGGGAGGGTCAAGATTCATGTGTCCTCAGGTGCTCATCACTTCTCTTAGTTTTGATTGACTTGTGACTCTCTTCTGTGGCTGCCTAGAGCAATTATGTATTTCCATCCCTGACTCCTTGATCTCCTAACCTGTTTGCTTGCATGGAAGTATGATTTCCATCTCTACTCCCTTGCTCTCCACTCCACCATACAACTGAAGTGGGATTTTAAATTTTTAGTGAACCCATGAGATTTGAATAAATACCCTGGCAGTTGTGGGTCATGGATTGTGCATTAATTGTAACTGGATGTGAAAACTTACCTGAATTTTGATTATCTGCATTTTTTTAAAAGATACGATTTGAAAACTACTTTACTATTATCAAGTAATTTTAAAAATAACCACTGTTTTAGAAAGGTCTACAAATACAAAATATTCAGTGCATCATTTTTTATTTAGACTTTTCTGAAGAGAGAAGATGAGGTATTTTATTGGACCAACTGCTGTTGGTGAAAGACAACCTTTTGAGCTACACAGAGCTCTTCTTCAGGTCTAGGAAAAGTACTCAGTGTCACAGCTAAATACAAGGTGGAACAGAGTGTTTAGCATAAGTAGTTAATGCATCTCTTAAGAGACCATTCAACAAGACAATCCTCATGTTAACTCTCATCATTCCAAGAAGTATTGCTTTATTTTATCATTTTACTTACATCTGTATTGTTGAAGCATTGCTTTTTTTTAAACTTCAGTTTATAAACAAAGTTTCAAATATCCACTCCTGAATTGTATTGGATCCATATGCCCTCTTTGTTGATTGTATTGAGGCAGATAAGTTGTGGATACGTGTTTTTGTTTTGTTTTGTTTTTTATTTTTTTACTAATTATGTAGTAAATGACTTGGCCTGCTTTTGAATACAGTAGAATGTAAAACATTGTTATTTGTTTATGGTAATAACTATGATGTGCTAGGTGTTTTCCAGGGATTTCAAGAGAGTACAGGCCCTGTGCAGAGGAGCTCACTCTCTAAGAGCTGGTAGACAACATTTTGGAATGAGGAACAGCTAGGAATGAGGAATTTTTATACAAGTCAATTAGATTCTCTGTAGGAACACAGCAGAAATAGGTTTTCAAGAGGGCCTTGAGTGTGGCCAGGTTAGGGGCCCTGCGGATGGACTCGGGACAGTCGTACCATGCCTAGGGGACAGTATGAAAGAAGGCCTGGGGATAATTGTGCAAGAAGCAGATGAGGCTGGGGAACACTAGAAGAGCAGAAGCTGTTTGGGTGAGGGAGGCGTGACACAAAGCCTGACAAAGATGGATAAGCAGGGAGGGGGAGAATTTTATATAGAGCTTTGAAGGTGATGACAAGTGTTAAATCTGCTGTAATAGTGGATGGTGAACTAAAGGAGGGATGGATTCAAAGAGAGGAATGACATGATCATGCAAGAAATAGGACTTTAGTGGAATTATTTTGTATGGACTGAAGGGGAGGCCAGAGATGATGCGGTATTTTAAGTTGGGATATAAAGAGGACCTGAATGAAAGATTTAGCTTTGAGAATGGAAAGAAAATGGCAGATCTAGGAGTTGAGGAAGAAGTGACAAGATTTGGATATGGTATGTGAGCAGATGAGTGGGAAGAGTCAAAAATTATCCTTAGATTGTGGATTTGAGTGACCCGGGGGGAGGGGGGGGAGTGTGTGCATAAAAGAGAAAGGAAGACGTTAAGGAAGGATTTGCAAAAGAGCTAAGCACCTACAACCACCAATGAAGTTAATGGGAGCTGCCAGTACTCAGCAAATCAAACTCTTGTTTTGTTTTTTAAGATTAACAATGTCTATAGTTATTACCAGGTTTATCTCTTATGTGTTGACGGAAATGGTCAAATATTAACTCTTCTTACTTTATCTGCCTGTCAATTAATCTGAATATTATGAATAGTTTGAGTAACATTTGACCAGTAACATTTTCTGTAGTCCAGGAAGGGTGGTAGGAAAAGCAGTACATGCCTTCCATTGATGTACACCACGAATGGCCACCTTACCTGGGCATGTGACACATTCAATCTTTGCTTACTGGTTCTCTCACCTCCCTCTCTCTTCCCGGCCAGAACTGCTGTGTAATTCTATCAAACATTGTAAAATCCTTGTTTTCTTAAAGGAAATACCTTCTTCCAACCCTAGAAATTAGTTAAGTTAGACATCCGATTCATTAAATTAGTTCATATTTCCCAGACACAACTAGTTTCACAATATTTTGGTTACCACAGCATGTCAAACATCTTTTGGGTGGAATGTGATGGTGGTGGTGCTGGTATCAGCTAGCTCATCTGAAAAATCTAGATTTTTAAAGTGTTTGTCCAAGGCTTTTTTGTGCAAGCATGCGTAACTATATTGGCCACGCACTGAACAAAGGTGAGGCTGTCAAACTCAAGATCACGGGTACCCTTGGCTTTCCACACCAAGGACACATCTGTACTACAAGCATTACAGTGGCATGACTACAGCTATGCTTTGGTAACGCCATAGTGTAGACGCTTCCTACGGCAGTGGAAGGGGTTTTTCCATTAAAGTAGGCAAGCCACCTCCCTGAGCAGCAATAGCTAGGTCAATGGAAGAATTCTTTCAACCTAGATGCACCTACACTGGGGGTTAGGTCAGCGTAACTCCAGTGCTCAGAGGTGAGACTTTTTCAGGCCCCTGAGTGCTGTAGTTATGTGAAATAAACTTTTCAGGCCCTAGATTTTAGTGTTGCAGCCTTCTGCTCAGGTAGCCCTTCCTTCCTCTCTTTTCTCCAGCCTGGTCTATGCTTCAAAGTTAGATCAACTTACCCACGTCGCTACCACTGCTCGGGGAGGTGGATTACTTACCTTGATGATTAAAAACCGTTCCACTGCTGTAGGAGGTATCTGTGCTATACTGCTGCAGCTGCATAGCTGCTGTAGGACCCGTAGCGTAGACACGTCCTCCCTCTCCCTCATAATGCTTATTTCTGTTTCATTACTTTAGCTCTAAATATTTTTAACAAGCATATAATTCTTTTGCATTTTAACCACTTCAGTGTGTTACTAATTACCCAGTTATGTAGTACCAATAAACAATGAATTTTACTTTTTATCTTTAAAAAAAAAATGAAGTAGTTATTTGTTCTCAATCCTTCTGCTTTTTTGAATTGCTTTTTCTTCAGATTGAAGAAGGGAGCAAAGCTGCAGCTGTTGACAAGTTACTGGCTGGAGACGAAATTGTCAGCATCAATGACGTGGGCCTCTCCGGGTTCAGACAAGAGGCGATCTGTCTGGTGAAGGGATCACACAAGACTCTCAAGCTTATAGTGAAAAGGTAAGCTCCTAACGGACAGCCAGAGGGCTGGATGCTGCCTGGCTCTGCTTTTCAAAGGAAAGGGGCAGACTAAACCTGTTAAAGAGAAGCAGCAATGATTTGCTGTTTTACTTTATTCTCTGCAGGAGTCTTATAAGGGGTCATTCACATTTTTATGCACAAACATTATATGTTACCTCTTCTTCCAAAGGAGCACAGATGAAATGCTGCGCAGGCATTGTATGGGGGAGTGAAGGTCCAAGAGCTTTGGTGTGCTACAAACAGAATTATTTCACAGCTTCAGTCTCTAATTCAGGAAGAAGGGAAGGGAGATGGCAGGCTTGCCCTGGCCTTGTGGCAATAATGACTCTGTTGGGTGCAATAGCTACATATGTGATTGTGAGGAATTGGTTTTGTGAGGGGCTAGGCAGGAAACCGTTTTTTCATCCCGCAAGAATTTTTGAGATTTTAAAAAATATATTTTCATCCTGAATCGGGATGAAAAGTCAAAATCTAAAAACATTTCATGAATCAAAAATATGGAAAAATAAATTCACTCAGATCAATGGAAATGTTTCAATATTAGCCTTTTACATATGTACTATACAATAGCTTACATTTTGAAACAGCTTTTTATGTTGACCTTTAAAATGGACAAAAATGTTTTGAGAATTTCAGAAAAATATTGAAACGAGTTTCAAAATGGGAAATCTGTCAGAACTGATTCTTTCCTGCAAACAGTTTCAGATTTGATGACTCAACCTTTTCTGATGTGGGGGAAAAAAAAATCTTGTCAAAAAATACATGACAAGCCTCTTTAGTCATGTGCATTGCGGATGGTTGTGTTTTAGAAGTGAAAAGTGCATTGGTGTAGAGCCAAAGAGAGTATTGTGGTGATTGGGTGATACAGTACATCAATTTAGATTGGCTTGAATGTTAATGTTGCCTTAAATGGTGATCCTTAGTTTCTGGAGATAGCATTGATAGGAAATGAACATGAACAGCCTTTACTTTTAGCTTAAAAAGGGCTTTCTTGTGGGGATGGAAGAAATTAGCAGAGCTGCTGAATCTATCACCCACACAGATGGTGCAATAACTTACAAGTCTATGAATAACAGGTTCAGGGAGTTCTACCAAAATTTGTATAGCACCAGGACTAATAAATAAAAATAAAAAATTGTCTGGACTATGATATAAATCATATTGGTCTCCATCAACTTGATCCTGCACTGGCTACTCTGCTGGGAAAGATTTCTCATTAGAGCAGTGCTGCTCAAACTATGGTTCGGGACCCCAAAGTGGGTTGCGACCCCATTTTAATGGGGATGCCAGGGCTGGCATTAGACTTGCTGGGGCCGAAGCTGAAGTCTGAGCCCCACCGCTCAGGGCCAAATTCCAAGGGCATCAGCTCTGGGTGGTGGGGCTCAGGTTACAGGATGGGCAGTGGGGCTTTGGTTTTGGCCCCCAGGTGGGGCGGTGAGGCTCGGGAAGGCTCAGGCTTCAGTTCCCCTTCCTGGGGTCATGTAGTAATTTTTCTTGTCAGAAAGGGGTTGCGATGCAATGAAGTTTGAGAACCCCTGCATTACCGTGTATTGCATCAGCCATCTGCGCTCTAGATCAGCAGTTCTAAACTGGGTGTCTGCGGTCCCCGGGGGGTCCGTGAGCCCTTTCAAGGGGACCCCGTGACCCCGTGGCCAAGTCCCGATCCTCGGCGCCCCCCGCAGGGCTGAAGCCAGGAGGCATGGGGATGAATTCCAGAGCTCTGAGTCCTGGTGCTCCCTGTGGGGCAGAAGTTCTGAGTCCATGGGTAGAGTTGGGGACATGAAGGGCATTGCGCCCTCCGCAAACTGCAGCACGAGCACAGCAGTCCCGGGTGCAGCTCCACACCTCACCCCCCATCTCCACTCTCCGCCACCTGGCCAGTTGGAGGCGGGAAGCCGGAGTCAGGCAGTGCGGGGCAGCTGCTGCTCTGACTGGTGCCACGGAGCAGGCAGCGGCAGCGTTCCCTGCTCTCCCAGGTTGAAGCTGCTCCTCAGCTCCCAGCCCCCTTTGCTCCCTCAGAGGCAGCTGGTAAGAGCCCTCCGGATGGGGAGACCCAACTCTGTGGCTGGCAGACCCTTCCGGGAACAGGGACCACAGAGGAGTCCTCCCAGCATACAGCCTCTAATTCCTCTCTCCCTACACCCTGAGCTACCCCCCCTGCCCATGCACAGCCCCTAGCCACCCCCCTCCCTGCACCCACAGCCACCCTCTGTGTGCACACAACCCCTAGCTACTCCCCTCCCTGCACCTTGAGCTACCCCTTGTCTGCACACAGCCCCTAGCTAACCCCTCCCTGCACACTAAGTTGTTTTCAAACTTTTTTAGCTAAGCCCCCCACCTTTGAGTTATAATTTTTGGTTGTTGAGTGGCCTGCTGAAGTGAGTCATGGGGTGGAGTTGGCACTCACTCCCTGGACCCCGCCATGTGGAGGTGCCTCTAGCCTCACTGGCCCCTGCCCCCCACAAAATAGAAGTCAAACTACACCTATGCCCATGGCCCCTGCCAGAGACCCCCACCCCCCCCACCCCGCTGGACCCTGGAGTTTTTATAACATGTAGAGGGGGGGCCCTGATTTTCATATAGAAAACCCTTTTTCTAAAATTATATTCCTCTGAAATATAAAATAAGTTCTGTTGATGAAAGTGGGACCAGGCCAGAAAGCATTTGGTCTCTGCCATTTCTGAGCAGTTCACACATTTGAAACTATTCCATCCAAGTCTTATGCTTTTATCCTTCACTTCTTTTCCTTATGCAGTAATTCCCAGGATATCTAATAGCTAAGTACTTTGGGACCTAGCCAGCTGTGCATTTTAAAAGTCCAAATCTTGGCCGAGACTTAGATGGAGCCAAGGTTTGAGTGAAAAAGTTTTGCTGTGATGTTCAACAGCCTTCATTCACAGTCCTGAAAAATAACTTTAGTTGTCCTCAGGCCAGGTGTAGTTCTCATTTTGCTACTGTGGGTTAGTAATGTCAATTAGCTATCATAGAATTATCTGTTCTGCCACTGGTCTTTAAATAATCAAATGTCTGAATGGTTTATACAAAAGAAAGTTGTTGGTATCTAAACAAAACTCTGTTTTGATACAGAATTCTGGCACTAATCTCCAGGCCATCAACATGCTATCCTTGTTTGTTGATTTCTCTTTTGGAAATGCAGCAGGGTTGAGAGCTAGAAGTAGATAAATCAGCTACAAATATTTGCCACTGTTGAGCCAGTCCCATAGTACAGTAATGTTTGAAAGTCGTTTACAAACATTGATGATTGAACAAGTGCAATGTTCTTTTGGTTTTGGTTGAATAAGGACCCTGGAGGATACATATTGCTTAATCAAGTGGGTTTGTTGAAACAAAAAATGTTAATTATGTGCTAGTTATTCAGTGTTGTTGTGAATCACTTCTTGTGTTGGTGCCTTTTTTTGGAGAACTAGAGAAGAAAATAAAGCACATATTTCTTATAGGAACTGTTTGATTTCTCTTGGTAAACACGTACACAGTAGTTTGTCTATACACACACACACATGATTAAAATAGCTCAGTACCATTGGTACTAAATAAGGGAGTGTGTGTGTATCTATATGTAATAAAATGTGTGCACGCAATGTTTAAACATTATTTCCCTAAATACCATTCTGGTTAGGGGTTTATGATACATGCTGTCACTCAGGTTGATGAGGGTAAGGATGGGTGAGAAACTTTTCTCTGTTCCTGTGACCACTTTCCCTGCTGACCTCTGATTGGCTCTTGGAACTGTCAACGGAGGGCAGACTATCTGAAGCTGGGGAAAAGGCAGCAGAAGCTGATACAGGCATCCCTGCCCTGCAGTGACGTCTGATGACAGGTGGCTTGGACTGCTGTTTAATTCAACCAGCTGCCCAGGACTTTGGCCAGAATTGCAGATAACTGAGACGGGCTTTAAAACCCTAGAGTAGTGCTGGCGGGTATGAAAGTGACATTTTTTCCCTTGAAAGTATTGTTTGTGTTGATGACTCTATAAATTGTAAAAACACAAAATATGCTCAGAACGTTGATCAAGCTTATTTTTCTAAATCAGAAGACAGAAAACTGAATGTGCTTTTAAATTTTATCTAAGTGCACCGTGACTGTTAGGATTTTGTTTTAGATGCATCTTAATTTCCTAAAAGGAAAGAGACCAGAGTCTGAAAAGAACAAAATTACATATAATCTGAATTGTAAATACTCATGAGGAAATTTAGAGTCTTATTTATTTGCATGTCACTTTGTTTACAGAGACATCCTTTAATTGTGGCATAGCAGCGACAGAGCATATATGTATGTCCAGAGAGTTTCCCACATTCCACAATATGCTGTACGGTCTGCATCACCTAACATTTTAAGATGAGGCACTAAATAAAAATCAGAAGAATCCTTTCTGTTACATTCACAAACTCTAGGAGGGTTGCTATTTATTTTTCATTTGCTGACAGGAAATGTGCTTGAAGCCAGTGGTAACCCTTCCATATTGTGTGTGGAATTAAATGTCAACTGAAATCGCTGGCCCTTTCATACCCCTTTGAGCAGTTGGATGTGCTTTCAGAGTAGAGCTCAGTGTTCTGGTTGGTATTAAAAGTGCTGTCATTCTTAAGGGCTCTTCCCCCCCCCCCCCCCCCCCCCCCCCTTCAACTAGATCAGGCCTGCACAACTCGTAAAGCGGCGAGGGCCATATTACTCCAAAGAAAATAGCTGAGGCCCGAAACCCCCCGGCCCCGCTGAAACACCTCCCCCCCAGCACCACCCAGCCCCCGTGTAAGCAAGCAGGACTCACCCCGGCAGCGCCTCGTGCTGGTCTTCTCGGGAATTAGCTCATCCAGCCGTTGGAGCGCCCTCTGCAGGCTGGTGTCCCGCTGGCCCCATGTCCCTCCCAGACCCTGGTGCCCTTTGATCTGGGGTGCTGCCCCCTGGCAATACCCCCACACTCTGCCTCTAGATCTCCCCTCTCTGGGGAACCCCCAACCCTCTAATCCCCACCTTGCCTCAGTATAAGGCTACTGCCAGTCACCAACTAGCTCCTGCACCCTGGGGCAGACTGCAGTATAAGCCACACATCACAGGCAAGGTTGGGTTTGGACCTGCTGCCTCTCTCTATAGCTGGGCTGCCCCTCTGCAGCCCTGGTACTGGTCTTAGACCCTTAGCTAGCTCTGCAGCTTGGGGGTTTTCCAGGCTGGAGCTCCCCAGCTCCTCTAGCCTTCCCCCAGCCCTGCTCCACTTCCAGTACCCTGCTCAGCTCCCTAGCAGCCAGGCCCTTCTCGCTCTACAAGCAGAGAGAGACTTCCTCTGAGCCTCTGGCTCACAGCCTTTTTATACAGGCCAGCTGGGGCCTGATTGGGGCATGGCCCAGCTGCAGCGGCTTCCCCAGTCAGCCCAGCTTTTTCCCTGCCACAGCCCTCCCCCAGGGCTGTTTTAAGCCCTTCAGGGCAGGAGCAGGGTAACCACCCTGTTACACCCCCCGAAACACATCCTCCGCCCCAGCACTTCCCGCCTCAGCAGGCCCTGGCAGTGATGCACCCGCTGTATGCCAGGCGGGGGGAGCGGGAGACGGAGACACGTGTGCTTCTGGCCGTTCAGGCGGTTGGAACGCGGCGCGCGCGGGGCTGTGAGGTCTCTTGTCGTCGTGTCCCCCCCCGCCCCCGACAGGGGGAGAACCCAGCAGCCGCGCTTCTGACCGTCTGGCAGGGCCGCCCAGAGGATTCAGGGGGCCCTGGGGCAAAGCAATTTCGGGGGCCCCTTCCATAAAAAAAGTTGCAATACTATAGTAACATGTATTTGGAAATGTAAAAAATAACTAGTGAAATACATTCAAAAATTAATTTGTAATAATTTGAAAATACACTAAATACATTATTTAAAAATATTAAATGCTTTAATGGTATGTATACATTTGCAATTACATAATGGGCTGGGTGCAGAACTGGGGGTCAGGGCTGTGAGGTGGATGGGGTCGGGGTGGTGCCCAGCTCAGAGAGGCTGGGCTCGGAGCTGGGGGTCAGGGCTGGGGGGGATGGGGATGAGGTCGGGGGGGTGCCCGGCTCAGAGGGGCTGGGCTCAGAGCTGGGGGTCAGGGCTGTGGGGGATGGGGTCGGGGGGTGCCCGGCCCCTTACCATGCCGCTTACCCCCTCTCCCGGATCCTCAGCACGCCGCGTCCAGCGCTGCAGTGGTGTGGTGTCTCCAGCGGGGCCTGAGCTCCCGCCGCTCGGCCGCAGCCCCCAGCCCCGCCCCCTTACCAGCTGAGATGCCGGGGGATGGGGGAAGACGGAGGTGGGGGGAGCCTCCAACATAC